>NC_079196.1:10531172-10831172 GCF_029499605.1 Hyla sarda | reverse complement strand
GCTCACAATCTAATCTCCTATCACATACAATGTATCACTCCCATCATCCCTGACCCCAGGAGCTCACAATCTAATCTCCTATCATACAATGTATCACTCCCATCATCCCTGACCCCAGGAGCTCACAATCTAATCTCCTATCATACAATGTATCACTCCCATCATCCCTGACCCCAGGAGCTCACAATCTAATCTCCTATCACATACAATGTATCACTCCCATCATCCCTGACCCCAGGAGCTCACAATCTAATCTCCTATCATACAATGTATCACTCCCATCATCCCTGACCCCAGGAGCTCACAATCTAATCTCCTATCACATACAATGTATCACTCCCATCATCCCTGACCCCAGGAGCTCACAATCTAATCTACTGTCACATACAATGTATCACTCCCATCATCCCTGACCCCAGGAGCTCACAATCTAATCTCCTATCATACAATGTATCACTCCCATCATCCCTGACCCCAGGAGCTCACAATCTAATCTCCTATCACATACAATGTATCACTCCCATCATCCCTGACCCCAGGAGATCACAATCTAATCTCCTATCATACAATGTATCACTCCCATCATCCCTGACCCCAGGAGATCACAATCTAATTTCCTATCATACAATGTATCACTCCCATCATCCCTGACCCCAGGAGCTCACAATCTAATCTCCTATCATACAATGTATCACTCCCATCATCCCTGACCCCAGGAGCTCACAATCTAATCTCCTATCATACAATGTATCACTTCTATCATCCCTGACCCCAGGAGCTCACAATCTAATCTCCTATCACATACAATGTATCACTCCCATCATCCCTGACTCCAGGAGCTCACAATCTAATCTCCTATCATACAATGTATCACTCCCATCATCCCTGACCCCAGGAGCTCACAATCTAATCTCCTATCATACAATGTATCACTTCCATCATCCCTGACCCCAGGAGATCACAATCTAATCTCCTATCATACAATGTATCACTCCCATCATCCCTGACCCCAGGAGCTTACAATCTAATCTCCTATCACATACAATGTATCACTCCCATCATCCCTGACCCCGGGAGCTCACAATCTAATCTCCTATCACATACAATGTATCACTCCCATCATCCCTGACCCCGGGAGCTCACAATCTAATCTCCTATCACATACAATGTATCACTCCCATCATCCCTGACCCCAGGAGCTCACAATCTAATCTCCTATCATACAATGTATCACTCCCATCATCCCTGACCCCAGGAGCTCACAATCTAATCTCCTATCATACAATGTATCACTCCCATCATCCCTGACCTCAGGAGCTCACAATCTAATCTCCTATCACATACAATGTATCACTCCCATCATCCCTGACCCCAGGAGCTCACAATCTAATCTCCTATCACATACAATGTATCACTCCCATCATCCCTGACCCCAGGAGCTTACAATCTAATCTCCTATCACATACAATGTATCACTCCCATCATCCCTGACCCCGGGAGCTCACAATCTAATCTCCTATCACATACAATGTATCACTCCCATCATCCCTGACCCCAGGAGCTCACAATCTAATCTCCTATCATACAATGTATCACTCCCATCATCCCTGACCCCGGGAGCTCACAATCTAATCTCCTATCATACACAATGTATCACTCCCATCATCCCTGACCCCAGGAGCTCACAATCTAATCTCCTATCACATAAAATGTATCACTCCCATCATCCCTGACCCCAGGAGCTCACAATCTAATCTCCTATCATACAATGTATCACTCCCATCATCCCTGACCCCAGGAGATCACAATCTAATCTCCTATCATACAATGTATCACTCCCATCATCCCTGACCCCAGGAGCTCACTATCTAATCCCCACAACCACAATGTATCACAACCATCATCCCTGACCCCAGGAGATCACAATCTAATCTCCTATCATACACAATGTATCACTCCCATCATCCCTGACCCCAGCAGCTCACAATCTAATCTCCTATCACATACAATGTATCACTCCCATCATCCCTGACCCCAGGAGATCACAATCTAATCTCCTATCATACAATGTATCACTCCCATCATCCCTGACCCCAGGAGCTCACAATCTAATTTCCTATCATACAATGTATCACTCCCATCATCCCTGACCCCAGGAGATCACAATCTAATCTCCTATCACATACAATGTATCACTCCCATCATCCCTGACCCCAGGAGCTCACAATCTAATCTCCTATCACATACAATATATCACTCCCATCATCCCTGACCCCAGGAGCTCACAATCTAATCTCCTATCATACAATGTATCACTCCCATCATCCCTGACCCCGGGAGCTCACAATCTAATCTCCTATCATACACAATGTATCACTCCCATCATCCCTGACCCCAGGAGCTCACAATCTAATCTCCTATCACATAAAATGTATCACTCCCATCATCCCTGACCCCAGGAGCTCACAATCTAATCTCCTATCATACAATGTATCACTCCCATCATCCCTGACCCCAGGAGATCACAATCTAATCTCCTATCATACAATGTATCACTCCCATCATCCCTGACCCCAGGAGCTCACTATCTAATCCCCACAACCACAATGTATCACAACCATCATCCCTGACCCCAGGAGATCACAATCTAATCTCCTATCATACACAATGTATCACTCCCATCATCCCTGACCCCAGGAGATCACAATCTAATCTCCTATCACATACAATGTATCACTCCCATCATCCCTGACCCCAGGAGCTCACAATCTAATCTCCTATCACATACAATGTATCACTTCCATCATCCCTGACCCCAGGAGCTCACAATCTAATCTCCTATCACATACAATGTATCACTCCCATCATCCCTGACCCCAGGAGCTCACAATCTAATCTATCACATACAATGTATCACTCCCATCATCCCTGACCCCAGGAGCTCACAATCTAATCCCCTATCATACAATGTATCACTCCCATCATCCCTGACCTCAGGAGCTCACAATCTAATCTCCTATCACATACAATGTATCACTCCCATCATCCCTGACCCCAGGAGCTCACAATCTAATCTCCTATCATACAATGTATCACTCCCATCATCCCTGACCCCAGGAGCTCACAATCTAATCTCCTATCATACAATGTATCACTCCCATCATCCCTGACCCCAGGAGCTCACAATCTAATCTCGTATCACATACAATGTATCACTCCCATCATCCCTGACCCCAGGAGCTCACAATCTAATCTCGTATCACATACAATGTATCACTCCCATCATCCCTGACCCCAGGAGATCACAATCTAATCTCCTATCATACAATGTATCACTCCCATCATCCCTGACCCCAGGAGCTCACAATCTAATTTCCTATCATACAATGTATCACTCCCATCATCCCTGACCCCAGGAGATCACAATCTAATCTCCTATCACATACAATGTATCACTCCCATCATCCCTGACCCCAGGAGCTCACAATCTAATCTCCTATCACATACAATGTATCACTCCCATCATCCCTGACCCCGGGAGCTCACAATCTAATCTCCTATCACATACAATGTATCACTCCCATCATCCCTGACCCCAGGAGCTCACAATCTAATCTCCTATCATACAATGTATCACTCCCATCATCCCTGACCCCGGGAGCTCACAATCTAATCTCCTATCATACACAATGTATCACTCCCATCATCCCTGACCCCAGGAGCTCACAATCTAATCTCCTATCACATAAAATGTATCACTCCCATCATCCCTGACCCCAGGAGCTCACAATCTAATCTCCTATCATACAATGTATCACTCCCATCATCCCTGACCCCAGGAGATCACAATCTAATCTCCTATCATACAATGTATCACTCCCATCATCCCTGACCCCAGGAGCTCACTATCTAATCCCCACAACCACAATGTATCACAACCATCATCCCTGACCCCAGGAGATCACAATCTAATCTCCTATCATACACAATGTATCACTCCCATCATCCCTGACCCCAGCAGCTCACAATCTAATCTCCTATCACATACAATGTATCACTCCCATCATCCCTGACCCCAGGAGCTCACAATCTAATCTCCTATCACATACAATGTATCACTTCCATCATCCCTGACCCCAGGAGCTCACAATCTAATCTCCTATCACATACAATGTATCACTCCCATCATCCCTGACCCCAGGAGCTCACAATCTAATCTATCACATACAATGTATCACTCCCATCATCCCTGACCCCAGGAGCTCACAATCTAATCCCCTATCATACAATGTATCACTCCCATCATCCCTGACCTCAGGAGCTCACAATCTAATCTCCTATCATACAATGTATCACTCCCATCATCCCTGACCCCAGGAGCTCACAATCTAATCTCCTATCATACAATGTATCACTCCCATCATCCCTGACCCCAGGAGCTCACAATCTAATCTCCTATCACATACAATGTATCACTCCCATCATCCCTGACCCCAGGAGCTCACAATCTAATCTCCTATCATACAATGTATCACTCCCATCATCCCTGACCCCAGGAGCTCACAATCTAATCTCGTATCACATACAATGTATCACTCCCATCATCCCTGACCCCAGGAGCTCACAATCTAATCTCGTATCACATACAATGTATCACTCCCATCATCCCTGACCCCAGGAGATCACAATCTAATCTCCTATCATACAATGTATCACTCCCATCATCCCTGACCCCAGGAGCTCACAATCTAATTTCCTATCATACAATGTATCACTCCCATCATCCCTGACCCCAGGAGATCACAATCTAATCTCCTATCACATACAATGTATCACTCCCATCATCCCTGACCCCAGGAGCTCACAATCTAATCTCCTATCACATACAATGTATCACTCCCATCATCCCTGACCCCAGGAGCTTACAATCTAATCTCCTATCACATACAATGTATCACTCCCATCATCCCTGACCCCGGGAGCTCACAATCTAATCTCGTATCACATACAATGTATCACTCCCATCATCCCTGACCCCGGGAGCTCACAATCTAATCTCCTATCATACACAATGTATCACTCCCATCATCCCTGACCCCAGGAGCTCACAATCTAATCTCCTATCACATAAAATGTATCACTCCCATCATCCCTGACCCCAGGAGATCACAATCTAATCTCCTATCATACACAATGTATCACTCCCATCATCCCTGACCCCAGCAGCTCACAATCTAATCTCCTATCACATACAATGTATCACTCCCATCATCCCTGACCCCAGGAGCTCACAATCTAATCTCCTATCACATACAATGTATCACTTCCATCATCCCTGACCCCAGGAGCTCACAATCTAATCTCCTATCACATACAATGTATCACTCCCATCATCCCTGACCCCAGGAGCTCACAATCTAATCTCCTATCACATACAATGTATCACTCCCATCATCCCTGACCCCAGGAGCTCACAATCTAATCTCCTATCACATACAATGTATCACTCCCATCATCCCTGACCCCAGGAGATAACAATCTAATCTCCTATCATACAATGTATCACTCCCATCATCCCTGACCCCAGGAGCTCACAATCTAATCCCCTATCATACAATGTATCACTCCCATCATCCCTGACCTCAGGAGCTCACAATCTAATCTCCTATCATACAATGTATCACTCCCATCATTCCTGACCCCAGGAGATCACAATCTAATCTCCTATCACATACAATGTATCACTCCCATCATCCCTGACCTCAGGAGCTCACAATCTAATCTCCTATAACATACAATGTATCACTCCCATCATCCCTGACCCCAGGAGCTCACAATCTAATCTCCTATCATACAATGTATCACTCCCATCATCCCTGACCCCAGGAGCTCACAATCTAATCTCCTATCATACAATGTATCACTCCCATCATCCCTGACCCCAGGAGCTCACAATCTAATCTCCTATCATACAATGTATCACTCCCATCATCCCTGACCCCAGGAGCTCACAATCTAATCTCCTATCACATACAATGTATCACTCCCATCATCCCTGACCCCAGGAGCTCACAATCTAATCTATCACATACAATGTATCACTCCCATCATCCCTGACCCCAGGAGCTCACAATTTAATCTCCTATCACATACAATGTATCACTCCCATCATCCCTGACCCCAGGAGCTCACAATCTAATCTCCTATCACATACAATGTATCACTCCCATCATCCCTGACCCCAGGAGCTCACAATCTAATCTCCTATCATACAATGTATCACTCCCATCATCCCTGACCCCAGGAGCTCACAATCTAATCTCCTATCATACAATGTATCACTCCCATCATCCCTGACCTCAGGGGCTCACATTTGCCCCCTCCCCTATGTCCCCATTCACTGCCGCCTATGATTGACAGGACTCTCCGGCCTCACATCAGCCCCCGGGGGTGGTAGGGGAAGGCGTTCAGCAAAACTATGAAAAATAATCCGCTGTTTCCCCTCCAGACACCATAGGATTTAATTGTAGTTAATAAAGAATCTCAGATCCGCACAGAGCACCAGGGGCTGGCGAGGACGCGGGGTCTCGGGGGGTCGCTGCTGCCCTTATCACTCATCTGTTTATAGAACATGAAGCTTCGCTGAGACTCGCTGAGCATCTGAATAGAAACAGATGTCGTGAATGAATTGCGCAGGGGGCTCCATAGATCTGGGCCCCGGAGCAGAGCTATGAGAGGCGACTGTGGTTATACAGAAATCTGCTGTGCAGACAGTGCAGGACGCCATGATACCCTCAGTGCAGCGGGGTAACAGGTTTGTTTCCCAACCAGGGTGTCTCCAGCTGTTGCAAAACTGCAACTCCCAGCATGCCCTTTGGCTGGGAGATGTAGTTTTGCCACCCTGGTTGGGAAACACTGTTCCTAGTAGGAGGCTCATTGGAGAGGTTATATAAACCCTGATAAAGCAGTTAGTACTGTGAAACATGTTGGGTCGTCTAAGCAGTGTATATAAACAACGTACTGCTGGCACTAATGAAATATTCTATCATCTAGTACAGTGTTTTCCAACCCGAATGCCTCTGGCTGTTGCAAAACTACGATCCCAGCATGCTCGGACAGCCAAACACTGTCCCAGCAAGCTGGGAGTTGTAGTTGTGCAACAGCTGGAGGCACCCTGGTTGGGAAACACTAATTTGGGCATGCTGGGAGATGTAGTTTTGCCACCCTGGTTGGGAAACACTGATCTAGTAGGAGGGCCATTAGTGAGGTCATATAAACCCTTTTAATGTGATTCACACCATTAGAGCCTCGCTATCCCCGATGAAGCAGTCGGTACTGAGAAACATGTCGGGTGTGTATATAAACAACGTACTGCTGGCACTAATGGAATATTCTATCATCTAGTACAATGTTTTCCAACCTGAATGCCTCAGGCTGTAGCAAAACTCTGCCAAACGCTGTCCCAGCAAGCTGGGAGTTGTAGTTCTGCAACAGCTGGAGGCCCCCTGGTTGGGAAAAACTAATTTGGGCATGCTGGGAGGCTGTCCAGGCATGCTGGGAGATGTAGTTTTGGCACGCTGGTTGGGAAACACTGATCTAGTAGGAGGGCCATTAGTGAGGTCATATCAACCCTTTTAATGTGATGCACACCATTAGAGCATTGCTATCCCTGATGAAGCAGTTGGTACTGCGAAACATGTCGGGGTGTCTGAGCAGTGTATATAAACAACGTACTACTCCTGTGTAGGTCACAATCTAGGGGAACTCCGGAACATAACATCCGCTCCACTATCCACAGGCTGGGAAGAGAATGGGGGCAGGGAGAGGGCATGGCAGTACTCTTGTAGGGAGGACGAACAGCCTATTACTGCTGGGGCTTCAGAAGACTAGGAAAGCTGGGTGGCACGCATTATGCGTGCCACCCAGCTTTTCTAGTTTTCTGAAGAGCGTTGCTTTTCTTCTCTCACAAGGTTTAGGTAGGAATGCTATGTAATGCTCTGTTTTTGTGCAGTTAGTTATAGGGGTTTTTAATTCTTTTGTTCACTTGTCACTTGATATAACGCTGTCGTGGTTGTTTACGGTAGTTTTATTGTTTGCGCTGATGTAACAATTGTATCTGATCTTGTGTAAAAACAATGAAAATCAGATTGTAAAGTGACGGGAGAAGCTGAAAAGAAATAGACCTGCAAACTGCAGCGCTGCCTGGAGCTGCCATGTATAAGTCTGGGAAAGCTGGGTGAATATCTCCACTATTAAAAAAGTAATAGGACCCCTTACTGGTTATAGCTCAGCTTTCCCAAACTTCTGAATGGCAAAGCTGCCTAATGGTAGAAGAACTACAAACCCCAGTGACCCTTCGGTGTATAACTTGGAAGATATTACCTGGAAAAGTTGGGTGACCGGTATACTGTGCGATAATGGGAACCATATTGGTCGTCACCCTGTTTCCCCAGGATCCTATTTGTGACACTTTGCGGAGGTTATAGGACGGTGTCGCACACTACGTACCTGGCGGCTGGTGCAGACGGGGGAGAAGGCGTTAGTCCCGCAGGTGAAGACCCTCTTCCCGGTGACGATCAGGACCCGGACATAGTTCTGGCACTCCTCCTGCAACACAAGGAACAATCATCAGTGACCTCCCTGCTATGGGCGCTGTGCACACAATGTATCACTCCCATCATCCCTGACCCCAGGAGATCACAATCTAATCTCCTATCATACAATGTATCACTCCCATCATCCCTGACCCCAGGAGCTCACAATCTAATCTCCTATCACATACAATGTATCACTCCCATCATCCCTGACCCCAGAAGCTCACAATCTAATCTCCTATCACATACAATGTATCACTCCCATCATCCCTGACCCCAGGAGCTCACAATCTAATCTCCTATCACATACAATGTATCACTCCCATCATCCCTGACCCCAGGAGCTCACAATCTAATCTCCTATCATACAATGTATCACTCCCATCATCCCTGACCCCAGGAGCTCACAATCTAATCTCCTATCACATACAATGTATCACTCCCATCATCCCTGACCCCAGGAGCTCACAATCTAATCTCCTATCATACAATGTATCACTCCCATCATCCCTGACCCCAGGAGCTCACAATCTAATCTCCTATCACATACAATGTATCACTCCCATCATCCCTGACCCCAGGAGCTCACAATCTAATCTCCTATCATACAATGTATCACTCCCATCATCCCTGACCCCAGGAGCTCATAATCTAATCTCCTATCACATACAATGTATCACTCCCATCATCCCTGACCCCAGGAGCTCACAATCTAATCTCCTATCATACAATGTATCACTCCCATCATCCCTGACCCCAGGAGCTCATAATCTAATCTCCTATCACATACAATGTATCACTCCCATCATCCTCCCTCCCCATGTAGTGTCAGGATCTATGTTCCTCTGCCAGGGATGAGCCGTGTTTACACTTTCTGCAGCGCCGGGGACCATATATGGAGCAGACGGGAGATGAAGGGAGACGGCAGCGGCCAAAGACAGGGACCGCCATACTGAGAGGGGACAGACCCCCAACACGGATACTCTCATGGTTTGACTGATGTGAGTGTTTTCCAACCAGAGTGCCTCCAGCTGTTGCAAACCTACAACACCCAGCATGCTGCTAGTTGTAGTTTTGCAACAGCTGGAGGCACACTGGTTGGGAAATACTACTCTATATCATGGTTGTCCAACCTGCATCCCTCCTGCTGTTGCAAAACTACAACTCCCAGCATTCCCGGACAGCCTTTAGCTTTTTACTTTCATTGGTACATGTTGTACACTGCTGCAGAATATGTTGGTGCTATAGGATTGACGATCATTATTTAATATAAAGCTTTGATATATTCTATAAATAAGACATAAAAGGTAACAAAAACTAAATATTCCGTGACCCTCTGCTTTCTGTCAGTGACTGGAAACTTTCTTTCTACACATCCTTACATATTACTGCCGGCTGAGGGTTTGTTACATTGTATCAGTTTAGACAATATACTCTGCTGCTGCTGTGTCTGTTCTGTGTTCCCCGACCTGGGAGTTCAGCTGGAGGCTGTCAGGGCATGCTGGGAGTAGTAGTTCTGCCGTGTCCTGGCTGTACGGCGCTCAGATTGGCGCGGGTGGGATTTATGCCGCAGATGGCGCGGCCGCTCGCTTAACACATTTGCCTCATTTAGAACCAGTTATTCACAGTGACGACTCCGGCGCCCGTGACCTGGAAGAATCGCGCGTCGGCCGCCTATAAAAATCCTCCAGCGCCGTTTGTCTGGTTCCCGGTAATTTTATTGTCACCGTGAGGAGGGTTATTACCGCCGCCGCTCGCCTGCCTCTAATTCTTCTCAGCCTCTCTGCTTTTTTGGCTCATTGCAGTTGCGGCGAAATATGTTAAAAACGACTTAAAAACTTTATTTTCCTCACAGCTGAGGGTTTGTTACAGTGCATCAGTGCAAACAATCTTTTGTGATCTCTTTTGACTCTCGGAAACTGATACATTGTAACAAACTCAGGGCAGGGGGATACGTGCTGCTGCTTTTTTTTTTGCTCACGGAGGGTTCCAGGTGTAGAACTACAACACCCATCATGCCCTGAAAGGCAAAGACTGAAAGGCAGTGTTTCCCAACCAGTATGCCTCCTGCTATTGCTAAACTACAACTCCCAGCATGCCCAGACAGCCTTTGACTCTATACTGATCAGTGTTTACCAACCAGGGTGCCTCCAGCTGTAGCAAAACTACAACTCCCAGCATGCCTGGACAGCCGTTGGTTCTATACCAAGGCTCTATATCAGTGCTTACCAACGAGGGTGCCTCCAGCTGTTGCAAAACTACAACTCCCAGCATGCCCGGACAGCCTTTGGCTGTCCGGGCATCCTGGGAGTTGTAGTTTTGCAACCACTGGAGGGCCACAGTTTGAGGATCACTGCACTAAGGGATGAGATGAAAGGGAAGCCTTGATTTACCTTTTAGGGACAGAGAGGATCCTCTGGAGGAGGAAGACGGGAATTTGGCTGTTGAGGCATGCTGGGTGTTGTAGTTTTGCAACAGCTGGAGGGCCACAGTTTGAAGACCACTGCACTAAGGGCTGATATGAAAGGGAAGCCTTGATTTACCTTTTAGGGACAGTGAGGATCCTCAGAAGGAGGAAGACGGGTCTTTGGTGGTTGAGGCATAAGGGGAGTTGTAGTTTTGCAACAGCTGGAAGGCCACAATTTGAAGACTACTGCACTAAGGGATGAGATGAAAGGGAAGCCTTGATTTACCTTTTAGGGACAATGAGGATCCTCTGGAGGTGGAAGACAGGCTTTTGGCTGTCTGACCATGCTGGGAGTTGTAGTTTTGCAACAGCTGGAGGCACCCTGGTTCGAAAACCCTGCCCTGCTGACCCAAATGCGCCAAATTTATTACGTGTTCTAGAAAAGAGCCGTTTTGTTGGGCGTGTCCCCAGCGGGTCACGTGATCATGTCTTTTCGCTATATTCGCCCTGGTTTACGCTATTTCCTCATCGCCTCCGTCGTCAACTTTTCGCTCTCCGTGCACATTCTCTCTGCCTGCCACAAAGCCGGGAATAATTTATTTATTTCTATATTTTTATTATCGTATTTGTCGCCACATTCCAGGGAGCGCGACAATTAAACGGTTCACCGACACCTAAACACTGCAGTCAGGCGGAACGTTTCGTTCCAGCTCCGCCGCGCCGCCATCCTTTCACATATTCCAGACCGGTGGGTTTATAGATAGAGAAGGGGGGGGGGGGGGCTGTTTACAAGCTGACGGGTTAGGGGAGACGAGCAGTGGGCGCCGCTGCTCACATCACACCGAAAAACCGCCACCCACCGTCCAAATTTGTTGCTCCGATATAAAGGGGCATTTTCTCCGAAAAGGGTTAAACAGGAAAAATTGTGAGTCGTCCACAGATACCACAGAGTTGGTCACCACGCTTCTTCTTTCCTTTTTTCTCTTCTTCTGTTCTGTGTGTCAGTCTTCACTGCTCTGGCATTGTATCCAGGAACCAGGAAGCTTGGGATGAACAGTGCAAATTTTTTTTTTCACCTAAAAACAGGCCACCTCTGTGCTCAGGTTGTGTGTGGTATTACAATTTGGCTCTAATCGCTTCAATGGAACTGAGCTGCAATACCACACACGACCTGAGGGCAGGGGCGACGCTGTTTTTGGAAGGAATCTGTTTTTCTAATCATGGATAAAGGAGATCTCCCATCGGTTCTGATGTCCAATTGTAAATGGTCCTAAAAAATTTTTTTGGGGGGAGGGGAAGGGGTCGTACCCTACAAAATTACTTCTTATACAGCCATATTTTAAGAATCCTCTTATAAAACTGTTGTCCAGGCTTAGAAACACTGAGCCGTTTGGTTCAAAACAGCGCCATCTCAGTCCTCAGGTTGTGTGCGGTATTGCAGCTCAGTTCCTTTGAAGTGAATGGATCCAAGTTGTAATACCGCACACAACCTGAGGACAGGAATGGCGCTCTTCTTTAAAAAAGAAAAAGCCCTTCCAACCAGAGTGCCTCCCGCTATTGCAAAACTACAACTTCCAGCATGCCCAGACAGCCAACGGCTGTCTGGGCATGCTGGGAGTTGTAGTTTTGCAACAGCAGGAGGCACTCTGGTTAGGAAACCCTGCCCCAACCTGTGGCTGTCCTTCTGTGGAGATCTCCTTAAAGGGGTTATCCAGGAAAAAAACTTTTTTATATATATATCAACTGGCTCCAGAAAGTTAAACAGATTTGTAAATTACTTCTATTAAAAAAATCTTAATCCTTTCAGTACTTATGAGCTGCTGAAGTTGAGTTGTTCTTTTTTTTTATCTAAGTCCTCTCTGATGAAACGTGTCTCGGGAACTGTCCAGAGTAGAAGCAAATCCCCCATAGCAAACCTCTTCTACTCTGTGCAGTTCCCAAGACAAGCAGAGATGTCAGCAGAGAGCACTGTTGTCAGACAGAAAAAACAACTCAACTTCAGCAGCTGATAATTATTGAAAGGATTAAGATTTTTTAATAGAAGTAATTTACAAATCTGTTTAACTTTCTGGAGCCAGTTGATATATATATATATATATATATATATATATATATATATATATATAAAAAACTTTTTCCCTGAAATACCCCTTTAATCCATAAAAAAATAAAAAATAAAACAGCACCACCCCTGTCCTCAGGTTGTATGTGGTATTACAACTCAGCTCCATTCACTTCAATGCAACTGAGCTGCAATACCGCACACAACCTGGAGAGCAGGGGTGGCACTGTTTCTGGTATATTGATTCCCAAGGCAAATCATCCCTAAGATACAATTACAGCCCCCCCCATCCCCCGCCCGATGGCTCATCCAACTAAATTTATAGTAAAGACAAAAAAATGTCGCCGCTCAGACCGTAGAATCCGCGCCGTTTAATGTGTTGATTACATCGTACACAGAAATGGGCAATCTGCTCCTCCTGCAGAATATTTAAGGAGAACATTAAAGGCGGAGAAGTTTTCACGGTTATCGCCTGTAACCCCTTCCTCGCCTCGCCGGCGCTCTTTTCGCCCTCCCCCGGCGTTCGCCATTTTAACCCCTTCAGCAGTGGCAGCGCGGCCTCCTCTGCCGCCTCCGGCTGCGCCTTTATTGCCTGATTTGCAAGTCCTAACCATCCGGCATCCATCTTTGTCAGCTCGGGGACGCCGCGTCGACCGCGCTGTAAAAAAAAAAAGTATAAGGCGTTAACAAGCGGAACCGCGATTTTACCGCCTTCTCCGATCGATAGAATCTCAGCTGCTCAATGGTAACAGCTGCCTCACTCCCCCCCCCCGCGCCGCACGTAACGGCCCCTGTTATCACAGCGGGAGGCGGACGGATGGTATACGGCTATAAATTACGGTAAATACGCTTATGGCGGGGAGGCGCCTCACGTCATGGCGCCGATTCGGTGATAACGCAATATGCGCGGTCCACATAAACTGGGACAATAAAGGGTGGGCGCAGTCATATGTAAATCAAGAATAATCATAATATAGTGAAAAGTTACATAACCTTTTACTTCTCACAGCTGAGGTTTTGTTACAACTGTATCCAGTCCAATCAATCCTCTTGGATACATTTTACCTGCACCGATACATTGTAGCAAACTATCAGTACAGGAGAAAGATTTGTGCTGCTGATGTGTAGATCATAGATCAGTGTTTTTTTTCAACCAGGCTGCCTCTAGCCATTGCAAAATTACAACTCTCAGCATGCCCAGACAGCCTTCGGCTGTCTGGGCATGCTGGGAGTAGTAGTTTTGCAACAGCTGGAGGCACCCTGGTTGGGAAACACTGATCTAGTAGAAGGGTCATTGGAAATATTACATAAACCCTTTTGATGTGATGCACATCATTTAGTGCTTCACTATCCCTGATGAAGCAGTTAGTACTGTGAAACATGTCGGGTGTCTGAACAGTGTCCATAAACAACATGCTGGGAGTTGTAGTTTTGCAACAGCTGAAGGCACCAGGGTTGGGAAATGAGCAGCTGTAATCTTTCTCCAGTGCAGATAGTTTTGCTACAATGTATCAGTGCAAGTACCATGTGTCAGATCAGCCTAAACCAATGCTTTTCCAAACAGTGTCTCTCCAGCTGTTGCAAAACTACAACTCCCAGCATGCCCGGACAGCCTGATGCCCATTTAAAACGCAAAATGAACTAGAAACATGATGTCCAGTATAGTCAATCACATGTGATTCCAGACTTAACTACAACTCCCAGCATGTAATGTGCACTGATACATTGTAACAAAACAGGACAAAAAGGCAGACAGACATTGTCTGCAGCAGTTTTCCCCATCATTCGATTACAGGGGCATGATGGGGATTGTAGTTGTGCAACTGATTGGGGGGGAAGGGGGGGCATACTATGCCTTTAGGGCAGTGATCTCTAAACTGTGGACCTCCAGATGTTGCTAAACTACAACTCCCAGCATTCCCAGACAGCCTACCCCAGTCCAGGCATGCTGGGTGTTGTAGTTTTGCAAGATCTGGAGGTCTACAATTTGGAGACCATTGCTCCAGGGGAGTACTTGTATTGTTCTAATGCAAAAGCTGCCAGGGTATGCTGGGAGTTGTAGTTTTGCAACAGCTGGAGGCACACTGGTTGGGAAGCACTGCTGTAGCCAACAGCTGTCCTGGCATGCTGGGAGTTGTAGTTTGCATCACCATGAGGTCCACAGTTTGGAGACCATTGCTCCAGGCTGGTTCTTGCACTGTCCTAATGCAACGGCTTCCAGGGCATGATAGGAGTTGTGGTTTTGCAACAGCTGGAGACACCCTGGTTAGAAAACATTGACGTAGCCAACGGCAGTCTGGGCATGCTGGGAGTTGTAGATCAGCTAGAGGCACATTGGTTGGGACACAATGCTGCAGCCAAAGGCTGTCCGAGCATGCTGGGAGTTGCAGTTCTGCAACAGCTGGAGGCACCCTGGTTGTAAACACTGCTGTATGTGCTTCAACCATAAATCGCAGCAAAACACAAAATCTCCAAAATATCAATGTATGGAAAGCTGGGGCTCCACTTATGCTGATCTACTGTACAGCCCAGGGTGCAGTCCTGCTCTGCAGACACAGGGAGGCGCTCCAGAGCTCCCAATACCATCTCATACAGAATGGATATCGATCCGGTCAGCGCTCGCTTCTCACTTCTCCTTTGTTTTAATTCAATAAAGGACCCGGTGAGAATCTGACAGGAGGCAGAAGCTGCGAACGCTGCACCACTTATTCCTTAAAGCAGACATTCCCCCCTGGGCAGAGAGAACCAACCGGCCGGGCAGAGAGAACCCACCAGCCGGGCAGAGAGAACCCACCAGCCGGGCAGAGAGAACCCACTAGCAGGGCAGAGAGAACCCACTAGCAGGGCAGAGAGAACCCACTAGCAGGGCAGAGAGAACCCACCAGCCGGGCAGAGAGAACCCACCAGCCGGGCAGAGAGAACCCACTAGCAGGGCAGAGAGAACCCACCAGCCGGGCAGAGAGAACCCACCAGCCGGGCAGAGAGGACCCACCAGCCGGGCAGAGAGAACCCACCAGCCGGGCAGAGAGAACCCACCAGCCGGGCAGAGAGGACCCACCAGCCGGGCAGAGAGGACCCACCAGCTGGGCAGAGAGAACCCACCAGCCAGGCAGAGAGAACCCAACAGCCGGGCAGAGAGAACCCACCAGCCAGGCAGAGAGAACCCACTAGCAGGGCAGAGAGAACCCACCAGCCGGGCAGAGAGAACCAACCAGCCGGGCAGAGAGAATCCACCAGCCAGGCAGAGAGAACCCACCAGCCGGGCAGAGACAACCAACCAACCGGGCAGAGAGAACCCACCAGCCGGGCAGAGAGAACCCACCAGCCGGGCAGAGAGAACCCACCAGCCGGGCAGAGAGAACCCACCAGCCAGGCAGAGAGAACCCACCAGCCGAGCAGAGAGAACCCACCAGCCGAGCAGAGAGAACCCACCAGCCAGGCAGATAACCCACCAGCCGGGCAGAGAGAATCCACCAGCCGGGCAGAGAACCCACCAGCCGGGCAGAGAGAACCCACCAGCCGGGCAGAGAGAACCCACCAGCTGGGCAGAGAGAACCCACCAGCCAGGCAGAGAACCCACCAGTAGGGCAGAGAGAACCAACCAGCCGAGCAGAGAGAACCCACTAGCCGGGCAGATAACCCACCAGCCGGGCAGAGAGAACCCACCCGCCGGACAGAGAACCCACCAGCCAGGCAGAGAACCCACCAGCTGGGCAGAGAGTACCCACCAGCCGGGCAGAGAGAGCCAACCAGCCGGGCAGAGAGAACCAACCAGTGGGGAGGAGAGAACCCACTAGCCGGGCAGAGAGAACCCACCAGCCGGGCAGAGAACTAACCAGCCAGGTAGAACCAACCAGCCGGGCAGAGAGAACCCACCATCCGAACAGGGAACCAACCAGCCGGGCAGAGAGAACCCACCATCCGAACAGGGAACCAACCAGCTGGGCAGAGAGAACCCACTAGCCGGGCAGAGAACCAACCAGCCGGGCAGAGAACCCACCAGCCGGGCAGAGAACCAACCAGTTGGGCAGAGAACCAACCAGTCGGGCAGAGAGAACCCACCAGTCGGGCAGAGAGAACCCACCAGCCGGGCAGAGAGAACCCACCAGTCGGGCAGAGAGAACCCACCAGCCGGGCAGAGAACCCACCAGTCGGGCAGAGAGAACCCACCAGCCGGGTAGAGCCATTCCAAGACTGGTACTGATGGAATCTGGGCACAACGAGTGGCAACTAAAGTGACTGAAGTCTGAAAGAGAAGGGGCTGATACATTGTAGCAGAACGGGAAAGATTGTGCAGCTCAGAGAGGATCATCTAGACCAGTGTTTCCCAACCAGGGTGCCTCCAGCTGTCGCAAAACTACAACTCCCATCATGCCCTCATAGCCTTTACTGTCATTGGAGTTGTAGCTTTGCAACAGCTGGAGAGCCACATCTAAACATGTGTTACAATGTATCAGCCTAGACCAGTGTTTCCCAACCAGGGTGCCTCCAGCTGTCGCAAAACTAGCATTTGGCTGTCCGGGCATGCTTGCGACAGCTGGAGGCACCCTGGTTGGGAAACACTGGTCTAGGCTGATACATTGTAACACACGTTTAGATGTGGCTCTCCAGCTGTTGCAAAGCTACAACTCCAATGACAGTAAAGGCTATGAGGGCAAGATGAGAGTTGTAGTTTTGCAACATCTGGAGGTGCACAGGTTGGAGACCACTTGTCTAGACTGATACATTGTAACAAACCTTCAGCTATGTGAAGTATTTCACATCTACATTTAAGATTCTGGGTGTAAACACCCCCCCCCCCCCCCCCCCCCCCCCACCCTCTCGCGGAGCGGCTGCCGGAGAAACACGATTATTAAAGTGTTTTATGCAACAGTTGCTCTCGTAGACAATTGCATCTCGCAACAGAGCAGAAGTGGCTGCGCTCCAGAACCCGCCGGGAACAATGTCGCATATCTCCCCCTGCAGCCTCTCCGGGGCCCGGGTGATAAGCGGTGCTGAGGAGGCTGTGCCCAACAGCTGGAGCGCCGCCAAAACTGCGATTTCCTGTTATATGGAGGCACATTACCGAGAGCGACGCTCTGCAGCCACTGACCCCTCCTGGTGCAGGGTGAAGGTCAGAGCAGGGTCAGGTACCGGGGGCACAGTGGGTCAGCGCAGATTCTCATTCAATGCGTTTTTACTAGATAATCCCAAATACTGATACAGGTTTTATTATTGCAGATTTTTTTTATTCTATTTTTTTTTTTTATCTTCATGAACATTGGGGCGGCCATCATGTCTGAGATTTAGAGATCTGCCACATGGTCAGTGTAAAGGGAGAGGAAGGAGGTGAGCCATTATCTATTCACTTTGATGGGAGAGTGTTGTGGGCATGCTCTGTGATCTGTACAGAAAGGAGGAGAGGTTAGTGGTGTGTTGTGATCATCACACATGGACTTCAATAGAGTGTTGTGGGCATGCTCTGTAGTCTGAACAAATGGTCAGTATGCAGGAAGAGGTGAGCCATGATCATTACCTATTCACTTTGATGGGAGAGTGTTGTTGACATGCTCTGTAGTCTGAACAAAGGGTCAGAGTGCAGGAAGAGGGAGGAGGTGAGCCATGATCATTACCTATTCACTTTGATAGGAGAGTGTTGTGGACATGCTCTGTGATCTGTACAGAGGTCATTGTGCAGCGAGGAGGAGAAGGAAAAGGGGTCTGTGACCATCACATATTGACTTCTATGGGAAAGTGTTGTGGGCATGCTCTGTGATCGATGCAAAGACCAGTGTGCAGAGAGGGAAGGAAGTGAGATGTGACCAACACATAATGGCTTCTATGGTAGAGTGCTGTGGGCATGCTCTGTCACCTGTGCAGAGATGAGTGTGGGTGGAGGTAGTGAGTGGTATCCTTCACTAATTAGATTTTATTGGAGATTGTTGCGGGCATGCTCTGGGACCTGTGAGGGGACGTAGGGAGCTGTATACATCAACTATTAGTTTTTATTGGAGATTGTTGTGAGGATGCTCTGGGAACTGTCCAGGGACGCAGGGAGCTGTATACATCAATTATTAGCTTTTATTGGAGATTGTTGTGAGAATGCTCTGGGACCTGTGCAGGGACGTAGGCAGTTGTATACATCAACTATTAGCTTTTATTGGAGATTGTTGTGAGGATGCTCTGGGACCTGTGCAGGGATGTAGGGAGCTGTATACATCAACTATTAGCTTTTATTGGAGATTGTTGTGAGGATGCTCTGGGACCTGTGCAGGGATGTAGGGAGCTGTATACATCAACTATTAGCTTTTATTGGAGATTGTTGTGAGAATGCTCTGTGACCTGTGCAGGGACGTAGGGAGCTGTATACATCAACTATTAGCTTTTATTGGAGATTGTTGTGGGCATGCTCTGGGACCTGTGTAGAGATATGCGTGCAGGGATGAAGTGAGCAGTATCCATCACTTATTGGCTTTTATTAGAGAGTGCTGTGGGCATGCTCTGTGACTTGTGCAGGGAGGAGGTGAACAATGTCCATCACCTATCGGCTTCTAAAAATTGCACAAGTCACAGAGAATGCCCACAACAGAGGCCCACGTGCAGCGAGGTACTAAGAAGTCTATAGAAGAGTATAGTGGTCATGCTTCGTGACTTGTGCAGAAGTCAGTGTGCAGGGACAGGAGGCGGCGTGCTCTCCCACCCTAAAGATGTCACTATATAGTCAAGTAAATCAAATAAAGTAAATACCCGTTGGGGATGAAGCTCCTCCCCCTGCGTCAGTCATGTATACAGTATTACAATGCAGTCACATGACACGCAGTATACGGGGGGGGGGGGGGGGGGGATATTGGGGGGTCCTTACCTCCGTCTTCCCCTTACTCTGACACGATCTGCGGGTGTCTTCATCTGAACTCCACTCTGCCGCCTGAAAGACAAAAATGGTCAATAAAAGTTACTATAACATTCAGATTATTAGGACAAATCAGTGGTCTCCATACTATGGACCTCCAGATGTTGCAAAACTACAACTCCCAGCATGCCCGGACAGCCGTTGGCTGTCCGGGCATGCTGGGAGTTGTAGTTTTGCAATAGCTGAAGGTCTACAGTTTCGAGGCCACTAATCTATAAGCTAAACATAGTTATTTCTCCTGTACTGATACTTCGTTACAATGTATCAGCGCAGTCCAGACTGTTTAGCTCAAAGAGAATCATCTACATGACATAGAATTGTAGCAAACCTCCAGCTGTGAGAAGCATTGGGTTTTTCTATGTTGTTTCCATTCACTGACAGACAGGCCATAGTGGCTGTGTGATTCACCCTGTAGGGGGCACCAGGTTGCCCCCCAGATTCCCCACAGCTGTACTGTCCCTCCCCATACATCGGCCATGATCACAGACTTACATAGATTATAGAGGGGACCGGAAATGGGGCCTGGAGTCCATTACTATAATCTATAATGAGGGTTCCGGAACCTTCCCCCGCTCCAGCTGTGACCCCCACCCTGTACTGAATAATGGGGGCGGGGGGGTACAAAAATCTGAGGTTTACCCCCGGAAATATAGTCTAGGGATAGAAATCCATTAGCAGAAACATAAACTGCGGTAGGTTAGATATATAGATATGAGATAGATAGATAGATATGAGAGAGATAGATAGATATGAGATAGATAGATATGAGAGATAGATAGATAGATATGAGATAGATAGATATGAGATAGATAGATAGATATGAGATAGATAGATAGATATGAGATAGATAGATATGAGATAGATAGATAGATATGAGAGAGATAGATATGAGATAGATAGATATGAGATAGATATGAGATAGATATGAGATAGATATGAGAGAGATAGATATTAGATACATATATGATAGATATGAGATAGATATAAGATAGATAGATATGCGATAGTAGATAGATAGATAGATAGATAGATAGATATGAGAGAGATAGACATGAGATGGATATGAGATAGATAGATATGAGATAGATAGATATGAGATAGATAGATATGAGATATATAGATATGAGATAGATAGATATGAGATAGATAGATATGAGATAGATAGATAGATATATAGATAGATAGATATGAGATAGATATGAGATAGATAGATATGAGATGGATAGATAGATATGAGATAGATAGATATGAGATAGATAGATAGATATGAGATAGATATGAGATAGATATGAGATGGATAGATAGATATGAGATAGATAGATAGATATGAGATAGATATGAGATAGATAGATATAAATAGATGAGATAGATATGTAGATAGATATGAGATGGATAGATAGATATGAGATAGATAGATATGAGCTAGATAGATAGATATAAATAGATGAGATAGATATGAGATAGATAGATATGAGATAGATAGGAGATAGATAGATATGAGATAGATAGATATAAATAGATGAGACAGATATGAGATAGATAGATATTAGATAGATATGAGATAGATAGATAGATATGAGATAGATAGATAGATAGATGATAGATAGATATAATATAGATAGACACACATCAGAGAAGATAGAAGCACTCGAGCTAAAGTGAAAAAGATATTTGGCTTTATTCACCGAACATCAGAGCGACATTGCGGCCGTCTCACATGGTCATGGTCCGGCTCTGATGTTCGGTGAATAAAGCCAAATATCTTTTTCACTTTAGCTCGAGTGCTTCTATCTTCTCTGATGTGGATTTGTCTGGGACTCCTGGAGCCCGAGTCTGTCTATAGCTGGCACCATTGAAGATTATCACTGCCACAAGTGCTGCCCAAATCTCTGGAATTAAATAGATAGATATGAGAAAGATAGATATGAGAAAGATAGATATGAGATAGATAGATATGAGATAGATAGATAGATATGAGAAAGATAGATATGAGATAGATAGATAGATATGAGATAGATAGATAGATATGAGATAGATATGAGATAGATATGAGAAAGATAGATATGAGATAGATAGATATGAGATAGATAGATATGAGAAAGATAGATATGAGATAGATAGATATGAGATAGATAGATATGAGAAAGATAGATATGAGATAGATAGATATGAGATAGATAGATATGAGAAAGATAGATATGAGATAGATAGATATGAGATAGATAGATATGAGAAAGATAGATGTCACGATGCCGGCTGGCAGGAGGTGGATCCTCTGTGCCAGAGAGGGATTGGCGTGGACCGCGCTAGTGGATCGGTTCTAAGTCACTACTGGTTTTCACCAGAGCCCGCCGCAAAGCGGGATGGTCTTGCTGCGGCGGTTAGTGACCAGGTCGTATCCACTAGCAACGGCTCAACCTCTCTGACTGCTGAAGATAGGCGCGGTACAAGGGAGTAGACAGAAGCAAGGTCGGACGTAGCAGAAGGTCGGGGCAGGCAGCAAGGATCGTAGTCAGGGGCAACGGCAGGAGGTCTGGAACACAGGCTAGGAACACACAAGGAAACGCTTTCACTGGCACAATGGCAACAAGATCCGGCGAGGGAGTGCAGGGGAAGTGAGGTGATATAGGGAAGTGCACAGGTGAACACACTAATTGGGATCACTGCGCCAATCAGCGGCGCAGTGGCCCTTTAAATCGCAAAGACCCGGCGCGCGCGCGCCCTAGGGAGCGGGGCCGCGCGCGCCGGGACAGGACCGAGGGAGAGCGAGTCAGGTACGGGACGGGAGCCGGGGTGCGCATCGCGAGCGGGCGCTACCCGCATCGCGAATCGCATCCCGGCTGGAAGTGGAATCGCAGCGCCCCGGGTCAGTGGATCTGACCGGAGCGCTGCAGCGGGGAGAGTGTAGCGAGCGCTCCGGGGAGGAGCGGGGGACCCGGAGCGCTCGGCGTAACAATAGATATGAGATAGATAGATAGATATGAGATAGATAGATATGAGATAGATAGATAGATATGAGATAGATAGATATGAGATAGATAAATATGAGATAGATAGATAGATATGAGATAGATAGATATGAGATAGATAGATATGAGATAGATAGATAGATATGAGATAGATAGATAAGAGATAGATAAATATGAGATAGATATGTAGATAGATAGATAGATAGATATGAGATAGATATGTAGATAGATATGAGATAGATAAATAGATAGATATGAGATAGATAGATAGATATGAGATAGATAGATAGATAGATATGAGACAGATAGATATGAGATAGATAGATATGAGACAGATATATATGAGATAGATAGATATGAGATAGATAGATAAATATGAGATAGATAGATAGATATGAGATAGATAAATAAATAGACATGAGATAGATATGAGATAGATAGATATGAGATAGATAGATATGAGAGATAGATAGATAGATAGATATGAGATAGATAGATATGAGATAGATAGATATGAGAGATAGATAGATAGATAGATATGAGATAGATAGATATGAGATAGATAGATATGAGATAGATAGATAGATAGATAGATATGAGATAGATAGATATGAGATAGATAGATATGAGAGATAGATAGATAGATAGATATGAGATAGATAGATAGATATGAGATAGATAGATATGAGATAGATAGATATGAGATAGATAGATATGAGATAGATAGATAGATAGATATGAGATAGATAGATATGAGATAGATAGATATGAGATAGATAGATATGAGATAGATAGATATGAGATAGATAGATATGAGATAGATAGATAGATATGAGATAGATAGATATGAGATAGATATGAGATAGATAGATAGATATGAGATAGATAGATATGAGATAGATAGATATGAGATAGATAGATATGAGATAGATAGATATGAGATAGATAGATAGATAGATATGAGATAGATAGATATGAGATAGATAGATATGAGATAGATAGATATGAGATAGATAGATATGAGATAGATAGATATGAGATAGATAGATAGATAGATAGATAGATATGAGATAGATAGATATGAGATAGATAGATATGAGATAGATAGATAGATATGAGATTGACAAATAGATAGATAGGAGCCCCTGTAATCTGCTCCTTATCTATTATTACAGACATAACTAATTCTCCCCCCAATATTGTTTATTGACAAACAACCCCCCATGAGACCCCCTCTCCGGGCACTACCCCCACCGCTCACAATAACTGGGTATGAGTATATAAAGCATTGTGTACAGACCACTCCCCCCGTCCCGCAGGCCTTTCCTTTTAGAGGGGGCCGCTCAATAGAGATGTGGGGGGGGGGGGGGGGGGGGGGGGGGGGGAATGAGGCGCCGGATCCGAACATCACAGAGGAGGAAACAAAAACGAACAGAAGGAAGAGGAGAGGAATTCTCTGATGTGAAACCATGCGACAAAGTAACAGTCCTCACACAATGTAACAACATCCAGCTGTGATACTAATCAATATCTGGAATATGGATCCAGCGAGGGGTTGTGGATTTAAAATATAAAAAAAACAAGTAAACCACAATAAATTCCAAAGTAAATTTCAAACAAAATAAATGAATATTAAATACAGTCTACATCAGTGTTTCCCAACCAGTGTGCCTTCAGCTGTTGTAAAACAATAACTCCCAGCATGTCCGGCCAGAAAAAGACATGTTTCACAACACTAACTGCATCATCAGGGATAATACGGCTCTAAATGGCGTGCATCATATTAATTGGGTTTGTATAACTTCTTCTATGACCCTCCTACTAGATCAGTGTTTTCCAACCAGGGTGCCCCCAGCTGTTGCAAAACTACAACTCTCAGCACGCCCAGACAGCCAAAGACGCCTCGACAGGTTTCACAGTACTAACGGCATCATCAGGGATAATGAGGCTCTAAATGGCATGCATCACACTAAATGGGTTTATATAACTTCTTCTATGACCCTCCTACTAGATCAGTGTTTTCCAACCAGGGTGCCCCCAGCTGTTGCAAAACTACAACTCTCAGCACGCCCAGACAGCCAAAGACACCTCGACAGGTTTCACAGTACTAACGGCATCATCAGGAATAATAAGGCTCTAAATGGCGTGCATCATATTAAATGGGTTTATATAACTTCTTCTATGACCCTCCTACTAGATCAGTGTTTTCGAACTAGGGTGCCTCCAGCTGTTGCAAAACTACAACTCTCAGCACGGCCAGACAGCCAAAGACACCTCGACAGGTTTCACAGTACTAACGACATCATCAGGGATAATGAGGCTCTAAATGGGTTTATATAACCTCTTCTAGATCAGTATTTCCCAAACAGTGTGCCTCCAGCTGTGCAAAAACTACAATTCCCAGCATTCCCCGGACAGCCGTTGGCTGTCCGGGAATGCTGGGAGTTGTAGTTTTGCAACAGCTGGAGGCACCTTGGTTGGGGAACACTGCTTTATATATGCTATAGGAATAGAGTTTATTCTAGAACAGTCCTTCCTTTCCCCTTCCCCCCGCCTGGAGCACAGACCCCTCGTTTGTTCCTCTATACACGGCGTCCACGTGTACGGTCTTGTTCAGACAATGTGTACAGTCACTTGGCCGCGGAGCGCGCCGCGCTGATCTACTGACAGATACCCCAGGTGAGGGGCGGTCAGGGTCTGCAGGTATGACGTGCTGCAGCCTGCCGGTGACCGCAGTCACAAGACATCAATCAGTCAGCGGATCAGCACCGCCATCTCACTCCTCAACCGCTCCACGACCCACCGCCAAGAATCACCGCACAGTCACTGACTACATACATTAAAATTATCACCATCACTGAGGCCAACAAGAACATAGATCACCACTAAACTAATAAATATTCCTATAATAACAGTAATATTGTTTATAGATCAGCATATGATTGTATATGATTAGTAACGTGGCCTCAGCCGCCGACACCAGAGTATTGTGTCCAGATACAAGATGTAACATGTAACACTCCAGGTGTACGGAGACCCCAAACATCCCCCACAACACGAAGAAGACACCGGGACTCACAAGAGAGACTAAAATATAACTATTATAATACTGCTCCTATATACAAGAATATAACTGCTATAATACTGCTCCTATATACAAGAATATAACTACTATAATACTGCTCCTATATACAAGAATATAACTACTATAATACTGCTCCTATATACAAGAATATAACTACTATAATACTGCTCCTATATACAAGAATATAACTACTATAATACTGCTCCTATATACAAGAATATAACTACTATAATACTGCTCCTATATATAAGTATATAACTACTATAATACTGCTGCTATGTACAAGAATATAACTACTATAATACTGCTCCTATATACAAGAATATAACTACTATAATACTGCTCCTATATACAAGAATATAACTACTATAATACTGCCTATATACAACAATATAACTACTATAATACTGCTCCTATATACAAGAATATAACTACTATAATACTGCCTCCTATATACAAGAATATAACTACTATAATACTGCCTCCTATATACAAGAATATAACTACTATAATACTGCTCCCTATATACAAGAATATAACTACTATAATACTGCCCCTATATACAAGAATATAACTACTATAATACTGCTCCTATATACAAGAATATAACTACTATAATACTGCTCCTATATACAAGAATATAACTACTATAATACTGCTCCTATATACAAGAATATAACTACTATAATACTGCTCCTATATACAAGAATATGACTACTATAATACTGCCCCCCTATATACAAGAATATAACTACTATAATACTGCCTCATATATACAAGAATATAACTACTATAATACTGCTCCTATATACAAGAATATAACTACTATAATACTGCTCCTATATACAAGAATATAACTACTATAATACTGCTCCTATATACAAGACTATAACTACTATAATACTGCCTCCTATATACAAGAATATAACTACTATAATACTGCCTCCTATATACAAGAACATAACTACTATAATACTGCTTCCTATATACAAGAATATAACTACTATAATACTGCTCCTATATACAAGAATATAACTACTATAATACTGCTCCCGATATACATGAATATAACTACTATAATACTGCTCCTATATACAAGAATATAACTACTATAATACTGCTCCTATATACAAGAATATATCTACTATAATACTGCTCCTATATACAAGAATAAAACTACTATAATACTGCTCCTATATACAAGAATATAACTACTATAATACTGCTCCTATATACAAGAATATAACTACTATAATACTGCTCCTATATACAAGAATATAACTACTATAATACTGCTCCTATATACAAGAATATAACTACTATAATACTGCCTCCTATATACAAGAATATAACTACTATAATACTGCCCCTATATACAAGAATATAACTACTATAATACTGCTCCTATATACAATAATATAACTACTATAATACTGTCTCCTATATACAGGAATATAACTACTATAATACTGCTCCTATATATACAAGAATATAACTACTATAATACTACTCCTATATACAAGAATATAACTACTATAATACTGCTCCCTATATACAAGAATATAACTACTATAATACTGTTCCTATATACAAGAATATAACTACTATAATACTGTTCCTATATACAAGAATATAACTACTATAATACTGCTCCTATATATAAGAATATAACTACTATAATACTGCCTCCTATATACAAGAATATATCTACTATAATACTGCTCCTATATACAAGAATATAACTACTATAATACTGCCTCCTATATACAAGAATATAACTACTATAATACTGCCTCCTATATACAAGAATATAACTACTATAATACTGCTCCTATATACAAGAATATAACTACTATAATACTGCCTCCTATATACAAGAATATAACTACTATAATACTGCCTCCTATATACAAGAATATAACTACTATAATACTGCTCCTATATACAAGAATATGACTACTATAATACTGCCCCTATATACAAGAATATAACTACTATAATACTGCCCCTATATACAAGAATATAACTACTATAATACTGCTCCTATATACAAGAATATAACTACTATAATACTGCTCCTATATACAAGAATATAACTACTATAATACTGCTCCTATATACAAGGATATAACTACTATAATACTGCTCCTATATACAAGAATATAACTACTATAATACTGCTCCTATATACAAGGATATAACTACTATAATACTGCCCCCTCCTCTGGTTCTGTGCCCTCTATGGTCATGTTATGTGTCTTGTATAGTGCTGAGGATTTTCTGCATTCCTTTGTGCGGCTCCCACAATCCTCCGCTCTGTTTATATGGGATGATCTATTGGGCTTCATGGCGGGAACAGCAGGGTCAGCGCAGGTTGGACACTGCTTAGTAAAGCCTCAGACACCCCCACCCCCCTTACTCCCTGCATTATATACTGCAACAGTTGCAGCGAGTTGTTGCACGTGTGCGGGCTCCGGGGACCCGAGGCGGCTGCGCAGCGGGCGTAGCGAATCAGCGTCCTCCACCATATTCCTGTTATTCGTTTCGCTCTGACATTTGGAGCTTTTGTGAATCAGTTCAAAGGCTCCGGCAACAAAAGCCACCAGTCAATTTATGGCGCTGCTCGCAATATCCGTGAAGCGCGGCGGACCCGCAGCATATTTATCAGGCCGCTTCGACGTCCGTCTTAATCTTTTTTTTTTTTTCGGGCCAATTAGTGGCGGTCTATTATGTAAACCCCCCTCGGTGGTCTGTGTGTGTTATGGATTATCCGTCCCTGCGGCTCCTCTAAACACAGGAAATACGCCGGAAAATAAGTAAAAAAATTAAATCCCGGAACAGAAGACTGCGCGGTGTGGAAAATGGCGCAAAGACACATCACGGACCCTCCGTTTTTCATGGGGGGTCTTCCAGTTTTGTTTTAAATCTGAATGCATTTCCGTTTTTTGTCATCCTCCAGATGTTGCAAAACTACAACTCCCAGCATGCCTGGACAGCCAACGGCTGTCCGGGCATGCTGGGAGTTGTAGTTTTGCAACAGCTGTAGGCCACAGTTTGGCAAATTTATCATCAGTCTTTCATCTATACTTAAAGGGGTATTCCAGGAAAAAACTTTTTTTTTTTATATATATATCAACTGGCTCCAGAAAGTTAAACAGATTTGTAAATTACTTCTGTTAAAAAATCTTAATCCTTTCAGTACTTATGAGCTTCTGAAGTTAAGGTTGTTCTTTTCTGTCTAAGTGCTCTCTGATGACACGTGTCTCGGGAACCGCCCAGTTTAGAAGCAAATCCCCATAGCAAACCTCTTCTAAACTGGGCGGTTCCCGAGACACGTGTCATCAGAGAGGACTTAGACAGAAAAGAACAACCTTAAAGGGGTATTCCAGGCAGAAACTTTTTTTTATATATATATCACCTGGCTCCAGAAAGTTAAACAGATTTGTAAATTACTTCTATTAAAAAATCTTAATCCTTCCAATAGTTATTAGCTTCTGAAGTTTTCTGTCTAACTGCTCAATGATGATGTCACGTCCCGGGAGCTGTGCATGATGGGAGAATATCCCCATAGGAACTGCACAGCTCCCGGGACGTGAGTCATCAGAGAGCAGTTAGACAGAAAACAGCAACTCAACTTCAGAAGCTATTAACTATTGGAAGGATTAAGATTTTTTTAATAGAAGTAATTTACCAATCTGTTTAACTTTCCGGAGCCAGTTGATATATAAAAAAAAGTTTTTGCCTGGAATACCCCTTTAACTTCATCAGCTCATAAGTACTGAAAGGATTAAGATTTTTTTAATAGAAGTAATTTACAAATCTGTTTAACTTTCTGGAGCCAATTGATATATATATAAAATTCCTGGAAAACCCCTTTAAAGGGGTACTCCAGTGAAAAACTTTTTTTTTTTAATCAACTGGTGCCAGAAAGTTAAACAGATTTGTAAATTACTTCTATTAAAAAAATCTTAATCCTTCCAGTACTTATTAGCTGCTGAATACTAGAGAGAAAATTATTTTCTTTTTGGAACACAGAGCTCTCTGCTGACATCACGAGCACAGTGCTCTCTGCTGACATCTCTGTCCATTTTAGGAACTGTCCAGAGCAGCATATGTTTGCTATGGGGATTTTCTCCTACTCTGGACATTTTCTTAAAATGGACAGAGATGTCAGCAGAGAGCATTGTGGTCATGATGTCAGCATAGAGCTCTGTGTTCCAAAAAGAAAAGAATTTCCTCTGTAGTTCTCAGCAGCTAATAAGTACTGGAAGGATCAAGAGGGGTACTCCCGTGGAAAACTTTTTTTTTTTTTAAATCAACTGGTGCCAGAAAGTTAAACAGATTTGTAAATGACTTCTATTAAAAAATCTTAATCCTTCCAGTACTTATTAGCTGCTGAATACTACAGAGGAAATGGTTTTCTTTTTGGAACACAGAACTCTCTGCTGACATCATGACCACAGTGCTCTCTGCTGACATCTCTGTCCATTTTAAGAACTGTCCAGAGTAGGAGAAAATCCCCATAGCAAACATATGCTTCTCTGGACAGTTCTTAAAATGGACAGTGATGTCAGCAGAGAGCACTGTGGTCATGATGTCAGCAGAGAGCTCTGTGTTCCAAAAAGAAAACCATTTCCTCTGTAGTATTTAGCAGCTAATAAGTACTGAAAGGATTAAGATTTTTTAATAGAAGTCATTTACAAATCTGTTTAACTTTCTGGCACCAGTTGATTAAAAAAATAATAATAATAATAATTTCCGCCGGAGTGCCCCTTTAAGTGTAATTTGCGCCTTTTTTATTATGGTATATTTATTGCGCCATTTTTGCTTCCTGGTAGAGACATTTTAGATATCTATTATTTGGGAATCACAATGTTTTTTTGCTCATTCTCAGTCCTCAAAATGGCAATTTTCACATTAGCGTATAAAAAAAAATAAAAAATAAAAAATTTTACTTTGTTGATTTTGAAGTTGTTGTGTTTTTTTTCTTTTTCTTTCCAAAAATAGTGGGTTTCAGTCTTTTTTGATTATTTTGTATTTTATATACATACAAAAACTCCACAATTACTTGAAGAAAAAAAAATACAAAAACGAAAAAACGCCATATCCAGAGCGTGCTGCGATTTTGAACAAATGATACATAGTCTAAAATTGCAAAAAAAATAAATAAAAAAAAGGGGGTAAAAAAAAATAAAAAACAACAAAAATAAAACCAAAAAATTTCCCTGCCAGTGATCTTCCAGCTGTTGAAAACTACAACTCCCAGCATTCCTGGACAGCCAAAGCACAGCGCAGGCAGAGAGACAGTACAATGATGCAGCAGGTGACATCAGGACCTACCTGGAGGAGGGAGACGTTGTACAGACTGAGCCTGAAGAGGTAGTTCCTGCAATGGGGGGAGAAGAGAATCCGAATGAAGCTCAGAAATATATATATACAGCGATAGATGTAAATGTGATAGATTATAGGTTATATATCATGTACCATAGATTATAGAGTAAGTATAATTGATTATGTATCATACATTACAGATTATATATCATGTATCACATAACATGTATTATAGATTATAGATTATCTACAATATATCAGATTAAATATTATGTATCACAGATTATATATAACAAATGATAGATTATACACCATGTACAGTCTTGGCCGTAAATGTTGGCCCCCCTGAAATGTCTCTATAAACTGAAGTCTTTCTCACAGGAAAGGATTGCAGTAACACAGGTTTTGCTATACACATGTTTATTCCCTTTGTGTGTATTGGAACTAAACCAAAAAAGGAGGAAAAAAAGCAAATTGGACATAATGGGGGAGATTTATCAAAACCTGTGCAGAGGCAAAGTTGTCTAGTTGCCCATAGCAACCAATCAGATCGCTTCTTTCATTTTGCAGAGGCCTTGTTAAAAATGAAAGAAGCGATCTGATTGGTTGCTGTGGGCAACTCAGCTACTTTTCCGCTGGAAAGATTTTGATAAATCTCCCCCAAAGTCACCAAACTCCAAAAATGGTCTGGACAAAATTATTGGCAGCTTTCAAAATTGTGGAAAAATAAGATTGTTTCCAGCATGTGATGTTCTTTAGACTCACCTGGGGCAAGTAACAGGTGCGGGCAATATAAAAATCACACCTGAAAGCAGATAAAAAGGAGAGAAGTTCACTTAGTCTTTGCATTGTGTGTCTGTGTGTGCCACACTAAGCATGGACAACAGAAAGAGGAGAAGAGAACTGTCTGAGGACTTGGGAACCAAAATTGTGGAAAAATATCAACAATCTCAAGGTTACAAGTCCATCTCCAGAGATCTAGATTTGTCTCTGTCCACAGTGCGCAACATTATCAAGAAGTTTACACCCCATGGCACTGTAGCTAATCTCCCTGGGCGTGGATGAAAGAGAAAACATTATGAAAGGTGTCAATACAGGATAGTTCAGATGGTGGATAAGCAGCCCCAAACAAGTTCCTAAGATATTCAAGCTGTCCTGCAGGCTCAGGGAGCATCAGTGTCAGCGCGAACTATCCGTCCACATTTAAATGAAATGAAACGCTATGGAGGAGACCCAGGAGGACTCCACTATGGAGGAGACCCAGGAGGACCCCACTATGGAGGAGACCCAGGAGGACCCCACTATGGAGGAGACCCAGGAGGACCCCACTATGGAGGAGACCCAGGAGGACCCCACTATGGAGGAGACCCAGGAGGACCCCACTATGGAGGAGACCCAGGAGGACCCCACTATGGAGGAGACCCAGGAGGACCCCACTATGGAGGAGACCCAGGAGGACCCCACTATGGAGGAGACCCAGGAGGACCCCACTCTGGCACTGGGGGCCTTGAATGTGTACAAGACATCATGAAATCTGAGGATTACCAATGGATTTTGGGTCGCACTGTACAGCCCAGTGTCAGAAAGCTGGGTTTGTGTCCGAGATCTTGGGTCTTCCAGCAGGACAATGACCCCAAACTTATGTCAAAAAGCCCCAGAAATGGATGACAACAAAGCGCTGGAGAGTTCTGAAGTGTCAGCAATGAGTCCAGATCTAAATCCCATTGATCACCTGTGGAGAGATCTTATAATTACTGTTGGGAAAAGGCGCCGTCCAATAAGAGACCGGGAGCAGTTTGTAAAGGAAGAGTGGTCCAACATTCCGGCTGAGAGGTGTAAGAAGCTTATTGATGGTTATAGAAAGAGTGGTCCGACATTCCGGCTGAGAGGTGTAAGGAGCTTATTGATGGTTATAGGAAGAGTGGTCCAACATTCCGGCTGAGAGGTGTAAGAAGCTTATTGATGCTTATAGGAAGAGTGGTCCAACATTCCGGCTGAGAGGTGTAAGAAGCTTATTGATGGTTATAGGAAGCCACTGATTTCACTTATTTTTTCCAAAGGGTGTGCACCCAAATATTAAGTTAAGGGGCCAATAATTGTGTCCAGACCATTTTTGGAGTTTGGTGACATTATGTCCAATTTGCTTTTTTTCCTCCTTTTTTTGTTTAGTTCCAATACACACAAAGGGAATAAACATGTGTATAGCAAAACATGTGTTACTGCAATCCTTTCCTGTGAGAAATACTTCATCTTCTAGAGACATTTCGGGGGGGCCAACATTTACGGCCATGACTGTATCACAGATGACATAATATGCAGTACAGTTTATATACTATGTATCATAGATTATAGATAATACATTATGAATCGTAGATTATATACTTTGTTGCAGATTATTATAGTTCACACTTTGGACACAATGATTATAATCTTTACTGTATATATCAGATTCCTTTTTAGTTATGTTGGAATATAATAGTTTACATATTAGGTCTCATGGATTATTAGGCGGTGTTCACACGTTGCAGTTGCGCTTTCATTTCAGTACTGTTGCAGCATTCCATATATACAGTGGTTCCTCAAGTTACAATATTAATTGGTTTCGGGACGACCATTGTATGTTGAAACCATTGTATGTTGAGACCAGAACTCTATGGAAACCTGTTAATTGGTTCTAAAGGCCCCAAAATGTCATCCAAAAATAGGAAAAAGTGAGGATTAAAGAAAAATAAGTAGATAACTAATATAGATAAAGCAAATCCTTATATATAAAAGTAAGAAAGATCTGCTGGGAGCTGTAATCACTGTCTATGTCAGTGTTTCCCAAGCAGGGTGCCTCCAGCTGTTGCAAAACTACAACTCCCAGCATGCCCGGACAGCCAAAGGCTGTCCGGGCATGCTGGGAGTTGTAGTTTTGCAACAGCTGGGGCCACCCTGCTTGGGAAACACTGGTCTATGTAGAGGACAGGAGCTTCTTCAGGGTCCTGTACAGTACAGACAATGTCCTAAAAAAGTAACATGGAGCCGCTCTCACCTGGTGTCCAAAGGAGCAGCTAACCCTGGTACAGGTAAAGAATACAGAACATGTAATACCTCCCTGTACTGTAGGGGGCGCTACCAGACACCAGTCAGTGCATACACTTCTGTAATACAGGTAAATAGTACAGAACATGTGATACCTCCCTGTACTGTAGGGGGCGCTACCAGACACCAGTCAGTGCATACACTTCAGTAATACAGGTAAATAGTACAGAACATGTAATACCTCCCTGTACTGTAGGGGGCGCTACCAGACACCAGTCAGTGCATACACTTCTGTAATACAGGTAAAGAGTACAGAACATGTAATACCTCCCTGTACTGTAGGGGGCGCTACCAGACACCAGTCAGTGCATACACTTCTGTAATACAGGTAAATAGTACAGAACATGTAATACCTCCCTGTACTGTAGGGGGCGCTACCAGATATCAGTCAGTGCATACGCTTCAGTAATATAGGTAAAGAGTACAGAACATGTAATACCTCCCTGTACTGTAGGGGGCGCTACCAGACACCAGTCAGTGCATACGCTTCAGTAATATAGGTAAAGAGTACAGAACATGTAATACCTCCCTGTACTGTAGGGGGCGCTACCAGACACCAGTCAGTGCATACACTTCAGTAATACAGGTAAAGAGTACAGAACATGTAATACCACCCTGTACTGTAGGGGGCGCTACCAGACACCAGTCAGTGCATACGCTTCAGTAATATAGGTAAAGAGTACAGAACATGTAATACCTCCCTGTACTGTAGGGGGCGCTACCAGACACCAGTCAGTGCATACACTTCAGTAATACAGGTAAATAGTACAGAACATGTGATACCTCCCTGTGCTGTAGGGGGCGCTACCAGACACCTGTCAGTGCATACACTTCAGTAATACAGGTAAAGAGTACAGAACATGTAATACCTTCCTGTACTGTAGGAGGCGCTACCAGACACCAGTCAGTGCATACACTTCAGTAATACAGGTAAATAGTACAGAACATGTGATACCTCCCTGTACTGTAGGGGGCGCTACCAGACACCAGTCAGTGCATACACTTCAGTAATACAGGTAAAGAGTACAGAACATGTAATACCTTCCTGTACTGTAGGGGGCGCTACCAGACACCAGTCAGTGCATACGCTTCAGTAATATAGGTAAAGAGTACAGAACATGTAATACCTCCCTGTACTGTAGGGGGCGCTACCAGACACCAGTCAGTGCATACACTTCAGTAATACAGGTAAAGAGTACAGAACATGTAATACCTCCCTGTACTGTAGGGGGCGCTACCAGACACCAGTCAGTGCATACACTTCAGTAATACAGGTAAATAGTACAGAACATGTGATACCTCCCTGTACTGTAGGGGGCGCTACCAGACACCTGTCAGTGCACACACTTCAGTAATACAGGTAAAGAGTACAGAACATGTAATACCTTCCTGTACTGTAGGAGGCGCTACCAGACACCAGTCAGTGCATACACTTCAGTAATACAGGTAAATAGTACAGAACATGTGATACCTCCCTGTACTGTAGGGGGCGCTACCAGACACCAGTCAGTGCATACACTTCAGTAATACAGGTAAAGAGTACAGAACATGTAATACCTTCCTGTACTGTAGGGGGCGCTACCAGACACCAGTCAGTGCATACGCTTCAGTAATATAGGTAAAGAGTACAGAACATGTAATACCTCCCTGTACTGTAGGGGGCGCTACCAGACACCAGTCAGTGCATACACTTCAGTAATACAGGTAAAGAGTACAGAACATGTAATACCTCCCTGTACTGTAGGGGGCGCTACCAGACACCAGTCAGTGCATACACTTCAGTAATACAGGTAAATAGTACAGAACATGTGATACCTCCCTGTACTGTAGGGGGCGCTACCAGACACCTGTCAGTGCACACACTTCAGTAATACAGGTAAAGAGTACAGAACATGTAATACCTTCCTGTACTGTAGGAGGCGCTACCAGACACCAGTCAGTGCATACACTTCAGTAATACAGGTAAATAGTACAGAACATGTGATACCTCCCTGTACTGTAGGGGGCGCTACCAGACACCAGTCAGTGCATACACTTCAGTAATACAGGTAAAGAGTACAGAACATGTAATACCTTCCTGTACTGTAGGGGGCGCTACCAGACACCAGTCAGTGCATGCACTTCAGTAATACAGGTAAAGAGTACAGAACATGTAATACCTCCCTGTACTGTAGGAGGCACTACCAGACATCAGTCAGTGCATACACTTCAGTAATTCAGGTAAACAGTACAGAACATGTAATACCTCCCTGTACTGTAGGGGGCGCTACCAGACACCAGTCAGTGCATACACTTCAGTAATACAGGTACAGAGTACAGAACATGTTATACCTCCCTGTACTGTAGGAGGCGCTACCAGACACCAGTCAGTGCATACACTTCAGTAATACAGGTAAAGAGTACAGAACATGTAATACCTCCCTGTACTGTAGGGGGCGCTACCAGACACCAGTCAGCGCATACACTTCAGTAATACAGGTAAACAGTACAGAACATGTAATGCCTTCCTGTACTGTAGGGGGCGCTACCAGACACCAGTCAGTGCATACACTTCAGTAATACAGGTACAGAGTACAGAACATGTTATACCTCCCTGTACTGTAGGGGGCGCTACCAGACACCAGTCAGCGCATACACTTCAGTAATACAGGGGTTTTACCAGTGAATGCCCATTCTGATTGGTCTGTTCTTCCGGCCATTGACACGTTTCACAGATCTTGACTGTCTGTACATTGTATGTTGTGTCTGATTTCAACTTACAATGGTCCAGAAAAGACCATTGTATGATGAAACTATTGTATGTTGAGGCCATTGTAAGTTGAGGGATCACTGTATAATGTAAAAAGCTGCAGTGCTGCACAGAAGCGGCAAGTAAACTGCAACATGTGAACACCACGTTGGGCGCAAATCTCTAAATGTAGTGACTATAACAGCATCGTGTCGTGACTATTGCATCTCAACAGTCCCCACTGTACAGAGGAGATGATGGGAACATTGGGTCCAGTCACATTGTAATCCAGTGTTTCCAAACCAGGGTGACTCCAGCTGTTGCAAAACTACAACTCCCAGCATACCCAGAAACTATTAGAACTTCATGACTAGTTATTTTTTTAGTAATTTTTGGGAGGGGAGGAAGTAAATACATTCGTCTTCTCCCCTCCTCCCCCCCAACCTTTAGGGATTCCAAGGCGCTAAATGCCGGAGCGGCTGCCGCCTGTTATCCGTGCGCCTGATGGTTCATTACGGCGCAGTGTTTAACGTGATGTATAATAAAGCAGGAACAAGCCCCGCGGGACCATGAATATTTTACTGAGCAATTTCCCGGCTCTGATCTCCCGTCTCCCTGCGAGGTGTCGGCTTTTATCAGAATCACGACTGGAGCCGCAACCGGGGAATCCGCTCAGCGCAAAAAACGTTCAGTCCTGCACTCAGTCATCGGATTCATCAGAGTTATCACTGCGTTACCTGTGGTGTTACATAGGACTGCAGGTCACATCTACTACATTATCTGTACTCAGAGAGTTATCACTGTGTTATCTGTGGTGTTACATAGGACTGCAGGTCACATCTATACATTATCTGTACTCAGAGAGTTATCACTGTGTTATCTGTGGTGTTACATAGGACTGCAGGTCACATCTACTACATTATCTGTACTCAGAGAGTTATCACTGTTATCTGTGGTGTTACATAGGACTGCAGGTCTCATCTATTACATTATCTGTACTCAGAGAGTTATCACTGTGTTATCTGTGGTGTTACATAGGACTGCAGGTCACATCTACTACATTATCTGTACTCAGAGAGTTATCACTGTGTTATCTGTGGTGTTACATAGGACTGCAGGTCACATCTATTACATTATCTGTACTCAGAGAGTTATCACTGCGTTATCTGTGGTGTTACATAGGACTGCAGGTCACATCTACTACATTATCTGTACTCAGAGAGTTATCACTGTGTTATCTGTGGTGTTACATAGGACTGCAGGTCACATCTATACATTATCTGTACTCAGAGAGTTATCACTGTTATCTGTGGTGTTACATAGGACTGCAGGTCACATCTACTACATTATCTGTACTCAGAGAGTTATCACTGTGTTATCTGTGGTGTTACATAGGACTGCAGGTCACATCTATACATTGTCTGTACTCAGAGAGTTATCACTGTGTTATCTGTGGTGTTACATAGGACTGCAGGTCACATCTATACATTATCTGTACTCAGAGAGATATCACTGTTATCTGTGGTGTTACATAGGACTGCAGGTCACATCTATACATTATCTGTACTCAGAGAGTTATCACTGTTATCTGTGGTGTTACATAGGACTGCAGGTCACATCTATACATTATCTGTACTCAGAGAGTTATCACTGTGTTATCTGTGGTGTTACATAGGACTGCAGGTCACATCTACTACATTATCTGTACTCAGAGAGTTATCATTGTTATCTGTGGTGTTACATAGGACTGCAGGTCACATCTACTACATTATCTGTACTCAGAGAGTTATCACTGTTATCTGTGGTGTTACATAGGACTGCAGGTCTCATCTATACATTATCTGTACTCAGAGAGTTATCACTGTGTTATCTGTGGCGTTACATAGGACTGCAGGTCACATCTATACATTATCTGTACTCAGAGAGTTATCACTGTTATCTGTGGTGTTACATAGGACTGCAGGTGACATCTATACATTATCTGTACTCAGAGAGTTATCACTGTGTTATCTGTGGTGTTACATAGGACTGCAGGTCACATCTATACATTATCTGTACTCAGAGAGTTATCACTGTGTTATCTGTGGTGTTACATAGGACTGCAGGTCACAGCTACTACATTATCTGTACTCAGAGAGTTATCAATGTGTTATCTGTGCTGTTACATAGGACTGCAGGTCACATCTATACATTATCTGTACTCAGAGAGTTATTACTGTGGTATCTGTGGCGTTACATAGGACTGCAGGTCACATCTATACATTATCTGTACTCAGAGAGTTATCACTGTGTTATCTATGGTGTTACATAGGACTGCAGGTCACATCTATTACATTATCTGTACTCAGAGAGTTATCACTGTGTTATCTATGGTGTTACATAGGACTGCAGGTCACATCTATACATTATCTGTACTCAGAGAGTTATCACTGTTATCTGTGGTGTTACATAGGACTGCAGGTCACATCTATACATTATCTGTACTCAGAGAGTTATCACTGTTATCTGTGGTGTTACATAGGACTGCAGGTCACATCTATACATTATCTGTACTCAGAGAGTTATCACTGTGTTATCTGTGGTGTTACATAGGACTGCAGGTCACATCTATACATTATCTGTACTCAGAGAGTTATCACTGTGTTATCTGTGGTGTTACATAGGACTGCAGGTCACATCTATACATTATCTGTACTCAGAGAGTTATCACTGTGTTATCTGTGGTGTTACATAGGACTGCAGGTCACATCTATACATTATCTGTACTCAGAGAGTTATCACTGTTATCTGTGGTGTTACATAGGACTGCAGGTCACATCTATACATTATCTGTACTCAGAGAGTTATCACTGTGTTATCTGTGGTGTTACATAGGACTGCAGGTCACATCTATACATTATCTGTACTCAGAGAGTGATCACTGTTATCTGTGGTGTTACATAGGACTGCAGGTCACATCTACTACATTATCTGTACTCAGAGAGTTATCACTGTGTTATCTGTGGTGTTACATAGGACTGCCGGTCCCATCTATTACATTATCTGTACTCAGAGAGTTATCTCTGTGTTATCTGTGGTGTTACATAGGACTGCAGGTCACATCTATACATTATCTGTAATCAGAGAGTTATCACTGTGTTATCTGTGGTGTTACATAGGACTGCAGGTCACATCTATACATTATCTGTACTCAGAGAGTTATCACTGTGTTATCTGTGGTGTTACATAGGACTGCATGTCACATCTATACATTATCTGTACTCAGAGAGTTATCACTGTGTTATCTGTGGTGTTACATAGGACTGCAGGTCACATCTATTACATTATCTGTATCTCATCCAGACTCCGCCCCCATCAGAGTTGATTTCAGGTCCCCGTATACTGAGGAGGACACGAGGCTCCTGAGATGGCAGCGTGGCCCGGGGGCACCCTGCGGCTCGTACCTCTCGGTGCCCGGATCCGATATCTCAGTGAACACTCAGCTGATTCAGCAAAGTGAAGATTATGAGATTACGGAGAAGTCACAAGAGACGCCCGCGTCCCGCAAGACCCGGGTAATCCGCAGGGACGGGTCTCAGGACGGGGGCGCTGTCCGCACGCAGTCCATTGTGTACAATCGGATCCATCACAATTCACAGGATTTTATCCTTCCCCGACACATTTTAGGCCAAAATATTGTCTGATCTGCTGTAGAACGCATTTATTAACCATTTCCGGAAGAATTCCGCCACATAATCCGCGACAATTACGAGGGATCTCGGCCACTCTGATTATAAAGAGTAATAGCGGCGCGGAAATATCTGACGGAAATATTTACATATCAATACCGGAGGCGGAGTCACATTTTATATAGTCTATGGGGGAGATTTCTCTAAACCTGTGATGAGGAAAAGTTCACCAGTTGCCCATAGCAACCAATCAGAGCGCTACTTTCATTTTTGAAAAGGCCTCTGAGAAATGAAAGCAGCGATCTGATTGGTTGCTATGGGCAACTTCTCCTCTGGACAGGTTTAGATAAATCTCCCCCTATGGGACTATTTCTGCTCCACATTCTGCTTTAGGTCATGTTAGATCAGTGCAGCGGAATTTAAAGGGGTACTCCACCCCTAGACATGTTATCCCCTATACAAAGGACCTCCCCGATTTTCCTGCTGCACCCAGCGTTCATTTAGAGCGTCGGGTGCAGCGCCGGAGGCTCGTGACATCATGGCTACGCCCCACTCATGATGTCATGACCACGCCCCCTTCCATAGACTTGCATTGAGGAGGCGTGACCGTGACGTCATGAGCCTCCGACCCGCTTCGCCAGTCATCCTTGATGAAACAAAGTTCGCTCCGTGCACCGGATGTCTGGGGTGCCGCAGCCGAGATCCCAGCGGCAGGACCCCCGCAATCAGACATCTTATCCCCTATCCTTTGGATAGGGGATACGATGTCTAGGGGCGGAGTACCGCTTTAAACATGGAGCAGGAACAGGATTTCTGTGCAGCGGTATGCCGGCGTGGCTTATGATTGAAGTGGCATGTGTGCATTTGGGTCTGCGTGGGAGTGGCTTGTTACTAGGGTGTGATTTGTGGAGATCATGGTGGCTAATGTGAATGATGGGATGTGGGTGTGGCTTGTGATGGGAGTGGCTTGTGGGTGTACATTGTTGTGATCAAGGTTCAGTGTGGGCATGGCTTGCGTGTATGTTTGATGTGGGTGTCTTGTGGTGGGAGTGGCTTATTGCAGGTGTGGCTTGTGGTGGGAGTGGCTTGTTATGGTGTGATTTGTGAGCATTGTTCAGTGTGGGCGTGGCTAGTGTGCATACTTTGATGTGGGTGTGACTTGGATATTTGGGTCTACATGGGTGTGGCTTGTTGTGGGTGTACATTGTTGTGATCATGGCTTATTGTGGGTGTGGCTTGTTATGGTGTGACTTGTGAGTATTGTTCAGCATAAGCATGGCTAGTGTACATGCTTTGATACGGGTGTGGTTTATGTGTTTGGGTCCTCATGGGTGTGGCTTGTTGTGGGTGTACGTTGTTGTGATCATGGTTTAGTGTGGGTGTGGCTTATTGTGGGTGTGACTTGTGAGCGCAGGCATGGCTAGTGTATATGCTTTGATACGGGTGTGGTTTATGTGTTTGGTTCCTCATGGGTGTGGTTTGTGAGGCTAGTGGCTTGTTGTGGGTTTATATTGTTGTGGGCATGACTTGTGTGGGTGTCTTTCTGTGGGTGTGGCTTATTTGGGGTATTTGTGTATATTTGGGAGTAGCTTGTGATGGGCGTGGCTTGTTGTGGGTGTGACTTGATGTGTGCATGGTTCCATTTGGGCGTGGTTTGTGATGGGAGTGGCTTGTTTTGGGTGTGACTTGATCTTGATGTGTGCATGGTTCCATGTGGGCGTGGTTTGTGATGGGGGTAGTTAGTTGTGGGTGGGATTTGTGTGCATGGTTCCGCATGGGCGTGGCTTGTGTGTCTTGCTGACTGTGATTTAGATACATTTATAACTTATTTTAAAAGCTGGAAAAAAAAACAATTCTACCGTATATACTCGAGTATAAGCTGAGGTTTTCAGCAAGATTTTTCGTGCTGAAAACGCCCCCCTCGGCTTATACTCGAGTGAACTCTCCACCTGTCAATCCCTCCTCAGCAGTCTTCAACCTGCGGACCTCCAGTTGTTGCAAAACTACAACTCCCAGCATGCCCGGACAGCCTTTGGCTGTCCGGGCATGCTGGGAGTGGTAGTTTTGAAACATCTGGAGGTCCGCAGGTTGAAGACCACTGCGGCCTTCGTCATCATGTCATCATCCAGCCCCCCTTTAGTTTTCTACTCACTTCCCCACGGTGGGAAGGAAGGGTGAGCTAGTCCGGGCCATCTCTGCTGCAGGGACCGTCCGGTGGGGAGGGTTGGTTGTTCCGGGCTGTCCATTTTCACTGGGAGGCCCTCTTCTCTGGTCCGGGCCCGGCCCCGAACTAGTGACGTTGCCTTGACGACGACGCGCAGGGACGTCACACCTCTGCGCACGGACATCCCTGTGCGTCGTCGTCAAGGCAACGTCACTAGTCCGGGGCCGGGCCCGGAGTGACCAACCCTCCCCACCGGATGGTCCCTGCAGCATAGATGGTCCGGACCAGCTCACCCTTCTTTCCCACCGAGGGGAGGTGAGTAGAAAACTAAAGGGAGGGTCTGGATGATGACAAAGGCCGCAGTGGTCTTCAACCTACGGACCTGTCCGGGCATGCTGGGAGTTGTAGTTTTGCAACATCTGGAGGTCCGCAGGTTGAAGACCACTGAGGGATTGACAAGGGGTGATGATGAAGGGGGGGGGGGGGGGAGTGATGATGACGGGGTGATGATGAAGGGGGGGAGTGATGATGAGGGGGATGATGACAGGGTGATGATGAAGGGGGGGGAGATGATGACAGGATGATGATGAAGGGGGGAGATGATGACAGGGTGATGATGATGGGAGTGTTAATGATGGGGGTCTGGATGATTACATGGGGGGTTGATGTATTTCCCACCCTAGGCTTATAGTTGAGTCAATAACGTTTCCTGGGTTTTTGGGGTGAAATTAGGGGCCTCGGTTTATATTCGGGTCGGCTTATACTTGAGTATATACGGTATTTCTAAAACACTTGTTGTCCTGTCATGTCCTGTAGGGGCTCCTGTAGTCAGTGACTACACCTGCAGAATGTACAGTGTGAATGAGGCTCTACCTGGGCTCTCTGATTTTATAGTACAGAACCCTTTGATGCCTTTGTATCCATTCGTTCCTACACATGTTACACAGTATATATTACCTGGCACCTACGATCAGCTGATTCCTGTTGAGGTCGAGGGCGATCTGCGAGAAATCCTGCGCGTCGCCATAAGAGAAGTTGGACAACCAAGGCTTCAGGTCTGGAGGAGGAAGGGAGAAGAATCAATTAATTTCATCTGTCATCCCCCGAAATCTCCCCCACCCCCCACAATCTCCTCCCCGGAATGTGTTAATTGTTACACGATGACGCCGCTGATTATACGTTACTAATCTGGGAGGAAATAATAAAAATTGATTTAACTCTTACAGAGCCAGAGAGATCATCAAATCAGAAATCCTACTGATCAGTTACAGAGCGGAACCTGTCCTCTCACAGCTGAGGGTTTGTTACAAATGCATCCAGCCTAAGCAACAGCTGAAATCAGCACAAAGCTCTTTCCTCACAATGCGTCAGTCTGGAGGATTGTGTAGACTGGATACAAATGCAACAAACCCTCAGCTGTGAAAGAGTATTTGATCAGGATGGGATTTTTCTGACTGTCTTCCTTTACTGACAGCAAGCGGAGATCCTACAACATGGTGAGGAACTAGTAACACATTTGTTTCCTAGAGAAGATTTGACGCCATCTCTACAACCTCAGGGTTTGCACATTAATACATAACCCCATCATTGTGCACCGGAGGTGGATTCTGCATCCGGGAGACTTTGGGCCTCATTTATTATTATTGGATTTCCATAGAAATTGTAGTAAAAAAAAAGGATTGGAAAACGCATTTCACTTTATTTATTAATGTTTTGCGCTAAACATTCACCAATTTTCTTTCTTTTGCCAAAAAATGATCACTTTCAGCTATTTCTGTGATTGTGGGCGTGGCTTTCTACTTTTTCACAATCTGAGTCATTTATTGCATTGTCAGCTGTTTTCTGCCGCCTCCCCATGATTTATACCTTATAAAACAAAGGTCACATTAACAAAAGTCTATTTTGTTATTTGGCAGCACTTTGGTGCAAGTCCAATGGGTAATAAAGGGACTGATGAAGGTCCTGGGTAATGAAGGGACTGATGAAGGTCCTGGGTAATGAAGGGACTGATGAAGGTCCTGGGTAATAAAGGGACTTATGAAGGTCCTGGGTAATGAAGGGACTTATGAAGGTCCTGGGTAATAAAGGGGCTGATGAAGGTCCTGGGTAATGAAGGGACTGGTGAAGGTCCTGGGTAATGAAGGGACTGGTGAAGGTCCTGGGTAATGAAGGGACTGATGAAGGTCCTGGGTAATAAAGGGACTTATGAAGGTCCTGGGTAATGAAGAGACTGATGAAGGTCCTGGGTAATGAAGGGACTGATGAAGGTCCTGGGTAATGAAGGGACTGGTGAAGGTCCTGGGTAATGAAGGGACTGGTGAAGGTCCTGGGTAATGAAGGGACTGGTGAAGGTCCTGGGAAATGAAAGGACTAATGAAGGTCCTGGGTAATAAAGGGGCTGATGAAGGTCCTGGGTAATAAAGGGACTTATGAAGGTCCTGGGTAATGAAGGGACTGGTGAAGGTCCTGGGTAATGAAGGGACTGGTGAAGGTCCTGGGTAATGAAGGGACTGGTGAAGGTCCTGGGAAATGAAAGGACTAATGAAGGTCCTGGGTAATGAAGGGACTTATGAAGGTCCTGGATAATGAAGGGACTAATGAAGGTCCTGGGTAATGAAGGGATTGATGAAGGTCCTGGGTAATGAAGGGACTTATGAAGGTCCTGGGTAATGAAGGGACTGATGAAGGTCCTGGATAATGAAGGGACTTATGAAGGTCCTGGGTAATGAAAGGACTGATGAAGGTCCTGGGCAATGAAGGGGCTAATGAAGGTCCTGGGTAATGAAGGGGCTGATGAAGGTCCTGGGTAATGAAGGGACTGATGAAGGTCCTGGGTAATGAAGGGACTGATGAAGGCTCTGGGTAATGAAGGGACTTATGAAGGTCCTAGGTAATGAAGGAGCTGATGAAGGTCCTGGGTAATAAAGGGATTGATGAAGGTCCTGGGTAATGAAGGGACCGATGAAGGTCCTGGATAATGAAGGGATTGATGAAGGTCCTAGGTAATGAAGGGATTGATGAAGGTCCTGGATAATGAAGGGATTGATGAAGGTCCTGGGTAATGAATGGACTGATGAAGGTCCTGGGTAATAAAGGGATTGATGAAGGTCCTGGGTAATGAAGGGACCGATGAAGGTCCTGGGTAATGAAGGGATTGATGAAGGTCCTGGATAATGAAGGGATTGATGAAGGTCCTGGGTAATGAAGGGACCGATGAAGGTCCTGGGTAATGAAGGGACTGATGAAGGTCCTAGGTAATGAAGGGACTGATGAAGGTCCTGGGTAATAAAGGGATTGATGAAGGTCCTGGATAATGAAGGGATTGATGAAGGTCCTGGGTAATGAAGGGATTGATGAAGGTCCTGGGTAATGAAGGGACCGATGAAGGTCCTGGGTAATGAAGGGACTGATGAAGGTCCTGGGTAATAAAGGGACTGATGAAGGTCCTAGGTAATGAAGGGACTGATGAAGGTCCTGGGTAATTAAGGGATTTATGAAGGTCCTGGGTAATTAAGGGACTGATGAAGGTCCTGGGTAATGAAGGGACTGATGCACAGTAGTCTCCAAACTGTTGACCTCCAGCTATTGCAAAACTACAACTCCCAGCATGTTGGCTGTCTGGGCATGCTGGGAGTTGTAGTTTTGCAACAGCTGGAGGTCTACAGTTTGGAGATACTGCTTTACCTACTACACAGAACTAATGCTAGACCGTTTTATCCTGCATTATAAGGAGGGGCCCCACTGAGATTAAAAGGGACCCCAATGTCCACTGCACTGTGGGTAATCTAAGTCAATCGGTTTCCTCCCCCATCATACAGTATTACAGGCGCCTTGATGTCAATCATGTGGGGGGGGGGGGGGGGCTGTACAAAGCCGCTCTCAGAATATCTGGACCAGATGCATTGTGTGTGCGGAGCGGGTCGAGGGCCCATGTCCATGCGCTGTAGGGAGACGGTCAGTGGGAAGGGACATGGAGCTCCGACTATTACCTGTAATATTACTCAGGAATCACTGGGAGCGGCAGTACAATGCCGGAGGAGGAGGGGAGAATATTATCGGCTTCTCCTTACTTACATTACTAGAACCTTTAAAAGGGACAATACAAGAAAATACAATGTATCAAAGCAAGTGAAATCTAAAAATGGGCCCCTAAGTACTATTCACCGAGCTGGGACTGTGGCCCCTGAACATGACATGAAGGAGAGGCCCCCAAAAGATTCCTAGAAAGAAAGATCCTGCAGGGTCTCACCAACCATATAACTTAATGGTTGACACAACTCCGGCGACCCCATAGCAGCTGCAAAGACTATGAATATTAATATATGGATCAGATTTGCCGGTTGATACTTGAAACTGTCAGCAAGTTTGTGGGGGAAGACGACTACTAACCAATGTTCAGTCCATTTTCAAATCGCAGAATAGTGAGTGGCTTATATGAAGGATAGTCTTATGCCTATCCCTATCTTATATGAAGGATAGTCTTATGCCTATCCCTATCTTATATGAAGGATAGCCTTATACCTATCCCTATCTTATATGAAGGATAACCTTATACCTATCCCTATCTTATATGAAGGATAATCTTATGCCTATCCCTATCTTATATGAAGGATAGCCTTATGCCTATCCCTATCTTATATGAAGGATAACCTTATGCCTATCCCTATCTTATATGAAGGATATCCTTATACCTATCTCTATCTTATATGAAGGATAGCCTTATACCTATCCCTATCTTATATGAAGGATAGCCTTATACCTATCCCTATCTTATATGAAGGATAATCTTATGCCTATCCCTATCTTATATGAAGGATAACCTTATACATATCTCTATCTTATATGAAGGATAGCCTTATACCTATCCCTATCTTATATGAAGGATAGCCTTATACCTATCCCTATCTTATATGAAGGATAGTCTTATGTCTATCCTTATCTTAAAGGGGTACTCCGGTGCTTAGACATCTTATCCCCTATCCTTTGGATAAGGGATAAGATGCCTGATCGCGGGAGTCCCGCCGCTGGGGACCCCGTTTGTAATCAGTTTCCGGAGCGTGTTCGCTCCGGGTCTCATTACCGGCGACCACAGGGCCCACGGCGTGTGCCGTCACAGTCCGCCCCTCAATGCAAGCCTAAGGGAGGGGGCGTGATAGCTGTCTGGGCCTGCTGGGAGTTGTAGTTTTTCAACAGCTGGAGGCACCTTGGTAAACACTGAATTAGGGTGTACAAAAAATTGAGGTCTGACCACAAATTCATCCATGACTCTTTCCAGGGAGTCTAGGTGAGCTGGAAGTAGGTCATGTGATCTCTTCGCTCTATAAATACCAGGAATTTAGGTTTTTCCGTCCATTTTCGCCCGGTCACATGTTGCGCTACTGTTAAGAAACACGGAATGAAACCCTCAGTGTGAATTCCCCAACCCCCCCCCCCCTTTCATAAATGTAGCAGAGCAGGAGCGGTCAAGAGGTGGCGCTTTCCGCAGTATAAGCCATTTGAAGGCTTCATTGCCTCAGAGGGCGGTAGAAGAATAATCAATGTTTAGATGCAGGAATCTCATTCCGCGCAGTAACAATCGCCAAAGGTTAAAATCACGAACAGCCAATCCCCGATGAGCCGACCGTAACCGCGGCCTCCATTGTGCGCCCGAGCCTCGCAGGCAGGGAGGCCCAGCCGACCTATGATGGATGTGTAATATTTCACTAGTTCAAACCAGAGGCGCTAATGGTGGAAATGTCAGGAAAATAAATCACAAAGTATCACCAGGAGCCAGAAAATACATCAGCAGCTGTGTCAGCGGTTAACCCCTCGCCTGCTGGGGGGGGGGGGGGATAGGGGAGGGGATTGGACCCGAACAACACGATATTCACACTTCTGCAGAACATCACACCTACACCTTCTGATGGACAGCCGCCATATTGTATTCCACCCCAAAATCCATCACAAACACCCGGGACTGCGACATCTGTGACCCCCCCGGAAATCGGATGAACGAGGATCGGCATCAACATTCATAGAAAAGTATCAATCACAGCGCAAAACAGCGAAAAACATCCGGAAATGTTCACAGCGCAAAAAGTACGAAAAATATCTGCAGATGGCAACATCAGCGAACCAAAAGATACAAAGTGTCCCCAAGTGTCACTATCCTGTACCCCAAGTGTCATCATCCTGTACTCCAAGTGTTATCATCCTGTACCCCAAGTGTTATCATCCTGTACCCCAAGTGTCATCATCCTGTACCCCAAGTGTTATTATCCTGTACCCCAAGTGTCATCATCCTGTACCCCAAGTGTCATCATCCTGTACCCCAAGTGTTATCATCCTGTACCCCAAGTGTTATTATCCTGTACCCCAAGTGTCATCATCCTGTACCCCAAGTGTTATCATCCTGTACCCCAAGTGTTATTATCCTGTACACCAAGTGTTATCATCCTGCACCCCAAGTGTTATTATCCTGTACCCCAAGTGTTATCATCCTGTACCCCAAGTGTTATTATCCTGTACCCCAAGTGTAATCATCCTGTACCCCAAGTGTTATCATCCTGTACCCCAAGTGTTATCATCCTGTACCCCAAGTGAATCATCCTGTACCCCAAGTGTTATCATCCTGTACCACAAGTGTTATTATCCTGTACCCCAAGTGTTATCATCCTGTACCCCAAGTGAATCATCCTGTACCCCAAGTGATATTATCCTGTACCCCAAGTGATATTATCCTGTACCCCAAGTGTTATTATCCTGTACCCCAAGTGAATCATCCTGTACCTCAAGTGATATTATCCTGTACCCCAAGTGTTATCATCCTGTACCCCAAGTGAATCATCCTGTACCTCAAGTGATATCATCCTGTACCCCAAGTGTCATCATCCTGTACCCCAAGTGTCATCATCCTGTACCCCAAGTGTCATCATCCTGTACCCCAAGTGTCATCATCCTGTGCCCCAAGTGTCATCATCCTGTACCCCAAGTGTTATCATCCTGTACCCCAAGTGTTATCATCCTGTACCCCAAGTGTTATCATCCTGTACCCCAATGTTATCCTGTACCCCGAGTGTTATCATCCTGTACCCCAAGTGTCATCATCCTGTACCCCAAGTGTCATCATCCTGTACCCCAAGTGTTATCATCCTGTACCCCAAGTGTTATCATCCTGTACCCCAAGTGTTATCATCCTGTACCCCAAGTGTTATCATCCTGTACCCCAAGTGTCATCACCCTGTACCCCAAGTATCATCATCCTGTACCCCAAGTATCATCATCCTGTACCCCAAGTGTCATCATCCTGTACCTCAAGTATCATCATCCTGTACCCCAAGTGTCATCATCCTGTACCCCAAGTGTCATCATCCTGTAGCCCAAGTGTTATCATGTACCCCAAGTTTAATTTCCTCCAGACCTGTATAATTTTCTGCCCCCCGATCTTTCTGATACACCTTGGGGTCCAGGATGTCCCTTTCTTTCAAATTTACTTTATGTCGGGGTTTCCCAGTAGATGCGGAATATTTTGAGGATCCCTAATAAAAAAGCAAAATGAGAATTTATAGAGCAAACGCTTCTAATCCTTAATGTAGTCGGTCCTGGCGTCCTGCAGCGCCGATCCTTCACTGTTTCCCTCGCAGTCCTGGACGCCGCTCAGATCGGTCACTCGATCACTTTTGTGCCTTTTGCTCGTACCGTGGGTCACATGACGTTGTGGTCTTCAGTCACATCCAGAGCGGCGGTTCCTCTTGTGACTTCAATCATGTGACACAGAATTCTTCACTTTAATGGCTGCGAATCTATTAGTCAGGCCTGTGCGGCCATTACACGCCTGTAATCCGGAGACTTCACTCGTGAGGTGCAGCCAATTAATCTGGTTTTAGAGTAATAAGAACGGATGAAGATTTAATTAAGGATAAGTCGCAAAAAAACAAACTCAAAGCCGCCATAGAATTACAAATCGTCCGCGCTGGAGGAGGGCGCCGGGGGCGGGGGAGGGGGGGGGGGGCAGAGCCTTGCGCCTCCCTGGACTCTTCTGCAGAGATTACTCCCAAAAAGCTGCGCTGCCCCCGTTCGCTAGTCGCGCATCTTATCGCATCTCAGTCCCTTTTGGAGCCGCGCTGCAATAACGTATATGGATGGTTTCACACCAGCGGATTACATGCGCATTTTTGCATCCATACCACGGGACGCAAGTCCCGGCCAGAGTCATTTTGGGTCATGAGAATATTATGGATGCTAAATTGCGCATGAAATGAGCTTGTGAGATCGGGAACTGACCAATGGGACATCCAACGAACTCGAGAATTGGATAGGGGGGGGGGATACGTTTTTTTCTTACGATTTATTGGGATATGTGGTGGGGGGGGGATAATGGTGGCAATGAGGGGCAGCACAGAGAAACTTGTCTGCGTTGTAGTATTCCATAGGGGTGTATCACATATATGGGGCTTAGATACGATGATTAAGCAGAGGGTATCACACATTAGGGCAGTGTTTCCCAACCAGTGTGTCTTCAGCTTTTGCAAAACTACAACTCCCAGCATGCCTGGACAGCCAAAGGCTGTCCAGGCATGCTGGGAGTTGTAGTTTTGCAACAGCTGGAGGCACCCTGGTTGGAAGACACCGATAAAGAGCCTTAGTATAAAGCCAGCAGGTGTCTGGGAATGCTGGGAGTTTTAGTTTGGCAACAGCTGGAGGCACATTGATTTGAAAACACTGATAGAGCCTCAGTATAGAATTAATGGCAGTCCAGGCATGCTGGGAGTTGTAGTTTTGCAGCTGGAGGTACCCTGGTTGGAAGACACTGATAAAGAGTCTTAGCATAAAGCCAGTGGGTGTCTCGGAATGCTGGGAGTTGTAGTTTTGCAACAGCTGGAGAGTTGCGGATTGGACACCCTTGATATAGATCCTCAGTATAGAGCCAACGTCTGTCCGGGAATGCTGGGAGTTTTAGTTTTGCAACAGCTGGAGGCACATTGATTTGAAAACACTGATAGAGCCTCAGTACAGAGTTAATGACAGTCCAGGCATGCTGGGAGTTGTAGTTTTGCAACAGCTGGAGGCACCCTGGTTGGAAGACACTGATAAAGAGCCTCAGTATAAAGCCAGTGGGTGTCTGGGAATGCTGGGAGTTGTAGTTTTGCAACAGCTGGAGAGTTGCGGATTGGACACCCTTGATATAGAGCCTCAGTATAGAGCCAACGTCTGTCCGGGAATGCTGGGAGTTTTAGTTTTGCAACAGCTGAAGGCACATTGATTTGAAAACACTGATAGAGCCTCAGTACAAAGTTAATGGCAGTCCGGAAATGCTGGGAGTTGTAGTTTTGCAAGCGACGGAGGCACACTGGTTAGGAAACACTGATAAAGAGCCTCAGTATAGAGTTAATGGCAGTCCAGGCATGCTGGGAGTTGTAGTTTTTCAATAGATGGAGGCACACTGAATAGGAAACACAGTATAGAACCAATAATGGGAGCTGTAGTTTTGCAACAGCAGGAGGGTTGTGGATTGGACACCCTTGATAGAGAGCAGTGTTTCCCAACCAGTGTGCCACCAGCTGTTGCAAAACTACAACACCCAGCATGCCCGGACAGCCGTTGGCTGTCCGGGCATGCTGGGAGCTGTAGTTTTGCAACAGCTGGAGGTCAACTGGTTGGGAAACGCTGCATTCGGGGCTTAGATACATGGTTTCCGCAATACACACAGGAAGATAAGAGGCAATGATTTAAGTCAGTGTTGCTGAGTGGAATGCTGGGAGTTGTAGTTTTGCAACAGCTGGAGAGCCACAGGTTGGACCCCCCCCCCATCTATTCTACATTGCAGAATATAGGGCGCAGATCCCCCTCCCTGCAGGTCCTGATAATAATTCAGAAGACGCCTTGTGATCCGTCAGTTCTTCAGTGAAGTTCTGATACTTTGATCCGGTCGTTTCATGTGTCGGCGCGGCCCGTTACCGCGATCCGGGAGGTGCGGCGGTAAATCACTCACAAGAGGAGCCGGGTTCTTATGACGACTCAAAAGTTCCTGCTCGTCCTGAGGCTAAAACCCACTGATCAGTCATCAGACTACAAAGTCCTGAGCGGAAAACTGCGAGCGACTTATTATTCTGAGCAGCGAGCGGAAAAAACACAATCCGGGGTAACAGCGCCGAAATCTGATGGGATCGGAGAGATACAGGCGAACGGGAAGACAGAAGCCTATTACAGCTCCGCACATCTATCAATAATGTGCATTAGGCCATAGACGCCGTTTCCCAACCAGTGTGCCTCCAGCTGTTGCAAAACTACAACTTCCAGTAGAAATCAAGAATGTTTGTCCCCTCCCTCCAGACTCCTCTGTCCTCCTCCTCCTCCAGACCCCTCTGTCCTCCTCCTCCAGACTCCTCTGTCCTCCCTCCAGACCCCTCTGTGCTCCTCCTCCAGACTCCTCTGTCCTCCTCCTCCAGACACCTCCGTCCTCCTCCTCCAGACCCCTCTGTCCTCCTCCAGACACCTCCGTCCTCCTCCTCCAGACCCCTCCGTCCTCCTCCTCCAGACCCCTCTGTCCTCCTCCTCCAGACTCCTCTGTCCTCCTCCTCCAGACCCCTCCGTCCTCCTCCTCCAGACTCCTCCATCCTCCTCCTCCAGACTCCTCCATCCTTCTCCTCCGTCCTCCTCCTCCAGACCCCTCTGTCCTCCTCCTCCAGACTCCTCTGTCCTCCTCCCTCCATACCCCTCTGTCCTCCTCCTCCAGACCCCTCTGTCCTCCTCCTTCAGACCCTTTTATCCTCCTCCTTCAGACTCCTCCGTCCTCCTCCTCCAGACCCTTCTATCCTCCTCCTTCAGACTCCTCTGTCCTCCTCCTCCAGACCCCTCCGTCCTCCTCCTCCAGACTCCTCCATCCTCCTCCTCCAGACTCCTCCGTCCTCCTCCCTCCAGACCCCTCTGTCCTCCTCCCTCCAGACTCCTCTGTCCTCCTCCCTCCAGACTCCTCTGTCCTCCTTCAGACTCCTCTGTCCTCCTCCCTCCAGACTCCTCTGTCCTCCTCCTCCAGACTCCTCTGTCCTCCTCCCTCCAGACTCCTCTGTCCTCCTCCCTCCAGACTCCTCTGTCCTCCTCCCTCCAGACTCCTCTGTCCTCCTCCCTCCAGACTCCTCTGTCCTCCTCCCTCCAGACTCCTCTGTCCTCCTCCTTCAGACTCCTCTATCCTCCTTCAGATTCCTCTGTCCTCCTCCTCCAGACTCCTCTGTCCTCCTCCCTCCAGATTCCTCTGTCCTCCTCCCTCCAGACTCCTCTGTCCTCCTCCTTCAGACTCCTCTGTCCTCCTCCAGGGTCTCCCCCTCTTTGACCTCAGAATTCACTGATATGTTAAACTCTGTATCAGTTTTCTAAGCCGGATCCTTTATGCGTCATTTTCATGAAAATACATGAGATGTAGGGAACATCTGGAGGGGGGCAAATACTTTCTCACTGTATAATCTGCACCAGTAATGACAGAACAGAGATCAGCGGTGGTAACAATTACTGAACATCCCTTGAAAGGTCAGTAACAGAGAAGGGTCCCGGGAGGACCAGGCGCAGGAAGCCCCCCCGACCCACCACAATGGCGCATTTACGGAATATTTGTTGCACTTTGGGAACCGGAGAAACGACTGAAATTTCAGACTCTTTATTTTTCCCCTTTTTTCGTAATTGAGAAAAAAAGAAACAAAACAAAAAAAAAAAAAGGGACAAAGTGAACCCCATGGGGAGGAGGAGGCGGCGGATTGGTGGAGAAGCCTCTGCCGATGGGAGAGACCCGCAGAACATCGCGACAAAGATCACCGGGGGCAGGGATCCTGATGACAGAACCCAGCACAGACCAAGTATTTATCACAGGTGAAGATTTGTTACAATGGCTTCTGTCTTCATCATCCTCAGGGCTAAACTGTGCAAATCTCTGTCTCTTGTGCTGGAAGTTTGTTACAATGTAACAAAAAAGAGAAACATCTCTCTCACTGGTGCTGGGGATTTGTTACAATGTATTAGAATAATAAATGTATTAGAATAAGAAATAAATAAACAAACAAATAAATAAATAAACACACAACACATCTTTTTCTTGTGCTGGGGGTTTGTTACAATGTATTAGTGTAAAATTTTTAATATAAAAAAGAGAAACATCTCTCTCTCTCTTGTTACAATGTATTAGTGGAAATGTTTAAAAGAAGTAAAGAAATAAATAAATAACTAAAACACCTCTCTCTCACTGGCGCTGGGGATTTGTTACAATGTATTAGAATAAGAAATTAATAAATGAATTAATATAAATCAATAAACAAATAAATAAACACACAACACATTCTTTTTCTTGTGCTGGGGGTTTGTTACAATGTATTAGTGGAAAATTTCAAATACTAAAAATAAATAAAAAAATAAAAAAAAAGAAACATCTCTCTCTCTCTTGGGCTGGAGGTTTGTTACAATGTATCAGTGCATGAAAAAACAAATGTATTAAACTAGTGCAATGGTCTCCAAACTTTGGTGCTCCAGATGTTGCACAACTACAACTCCCAGCATGACCAGAAAGCCTTTCGCTGTCAGCACATGCAAGGAGGTGTCATTTTGCAAGTAGCAACTTTTGTTGGATTAAAGTTTATGGCAGTGCTTTCTGATCCGTGTGCCTCCAGCTGTTGCAAAATTACAACTCCCAGCATGCCCGGACAGCCGAAGGCTGTCCGGGCATGCTGGGAATTGTAGTTTTGCAGGTCAGTATTTTTGCAAATATGTGCTGTATTATAGTTTATGCAGTGCTTTTCGCCCAGTGAAGCCCCAGCTGTTGCAAAACTACAACTCCCAGCATGCCCAGATAGTCTGATCCAGAAATTCAGCTGTGAACAGTAAGATAAATCTTCCTATTTATGCAGCATAAGAGATGATCCCAAAGCTGCTGCCTGTCACTGAATAACTCAAGGGGTCAAGGGGGTCACTTATCCTTGGGGACGGGAGGGGGGGGGAGCATTGGGGGATGCAGCTGCCCCTCCCCCCCCATAACCCGCACAGGGAACTGTCCTTAGACGATATATAACATTGTCCTGTAATGGAAGCGAAGAAAATAAATCCTATTTGCTGCACAATCCAATTAATGTGCGGAGGAGATGAGCAGACACTTCCCTTCTCCCTCCCGCTGCGCCATTTATTATTACCAGCGCCGTCCGTCTATTTACATGTAATAAAACCGAAGACGCCAACGGGGAGCGAGACACAGTGATGAGCAATTTACACCCGTCACCCCGAGGACCGACAGGAGACCATATCAGGGGGGTCAGAGCCCCCAACTATATCACCGGACACTTATAATACTGGGGCCCCAAGAGTCAGGGTGTCTGTCCTGGGGCCCTGGAGTCATATTTATGGGACAATGGTGTAAGTTCTATTATTCTGGGCCCCCAGGTGTCATTGTTTTGGGGCCCCTGATGTCACTGTCTGGGGCTCCTGATATCAGCGTCATTGTTTGGGGCCCCTAATAACAGTGTTTGGGGCTCCTGAGATCAGCGTCATTGTTTGGGGCCCCTAATAACAGTGTTTGGGGCTCCTGAGATCAGCGTCATTGTTTGGGGCACCTTATAACAGTGTTTGGGGCTCCTGAGATCAGCGTCATTGTTTGGGGCCCCTAATAACAGTGTCTGGGGCTCCTGAGATCAGTGTCATTGTTTGGGGCCCCTAATAACAGTGTTTGGGGCTCCTGAGATCAGCGTCATTGTTTGGGGCACCTTATAACAGTGTTTGGGGCTCCTGAGATCAGCGTCATTGTTTGGGGCCCCTAATAACAGTGTTTGGGGCTCCTGATATTAGAGTCATTGTTTGGGGCCCCTAATTACAGTGTTTGAGGCTCCTCAGATCAGCGTCATTGTTTGGGGCCCCTAATAACAGTGTTTGGGGCTCCTGAGATCAGCGTCATTGTTTGGGGCCCCTAATAACAGTGTTTGGGGTTCCTGAGATCAGCGTCATTGTTTGGGGCCCCTAATAACAGTGTTTGGGGCTCCTGAGATCAGCGTCATTGTTTGGGGCCCTAATAACAGTGTCTGGGGCTCCTGAGATCAGCGTAATTGTTTGGGGCCCCTAATAACAGTGTTTGGGGCTCCTGAGATCAGCGTCATTGTTTGGGGCCCCTAATAACAGTGTCTGGGGCTCCTGAGATCAGCGTAATTGTTTGGGGCCCCTAATAACAGTGTTTGGGGCTCCTGAGATCAGCGTCATTGTTTGGGGCCCCTAATAACAGTGTTTGGGGCTCCTCAGATCAGCTTCATTGTTTGGGGCCGCTAATAACAGTGTCTGGGGCTCCTGAGATCAGCGTCATTGTTTGGGGCCCCTAATAACTGTGTCAGAGGCGCCTTGGATCAGTATCATTGTTTGGGGCCCCTAATAACAGGGTCTGGGGCTCCTGAGATCAGCGTCATTGTTTGGGGCCCCTAATAACAGTGTCTGGGGCTCCTGAGATCCACGTCATTGTTCAGGTTCCCTATTGATGGTATCATTGTTCAAGCCCCTGATGACAGTGGTCGGGGCCCCCAGTTTTGGGACAATTAGTGTCAGTGTCCTTTAAGGCTCTTCATGTTATAGTTCAGGGCCCCTGGTGTTGGCATCAATGTTCAGGGCCCCTGGTGTTGGCATCAATGTTCAGGGCCCCTGGTGTGTGTCATGGTTCAGGTTATCTATGGACGGTGTCATTGTTTGGAACCCCTAATATAACTTTTTGGGGCCCCTGGTGACAGTGTCATTGTTTATGGCCCCTGGTGTCAGTTTCATTGTTTGGGTCCCCTGATATAATTGTTTGGGGCCCCTAGTGTCAGTGTAATAGTTTGGGTTCCTTGGTGTAATTGCTTAGGGCCCCTGGTTTCAGTGCCATTGTCTGGGGCCCCTAGGGTTGTTATAATTGTTTAGGGCCCCTGATATCATTATCTGGGGCCCCTAATGTCAGTATTACCGTTTGGTTCCTTGGTTTCAGTGTCATTCTTTTGGGCCCTAGTGAGAGTGTTCGGGCCCCTGATGTCGGTATCATAGCTCGGGGCCCTTTTCAGACAGATTATTAGGTATAAGACGACTCCCCCATCTACATCTGAGCCCCCAGCGATTCCTGCTCTCTAGACCTGGCACATCGGGGGACCCTCCTCCTAATCTCCTTGTGATCTCCCGGTTTTGCGCCGTGGCCGCGGTCCGCTGTGAGGCCGGTGACGTCCTATAATTTTTCGGTAATTGTACTAGATGTGACTGGGTCCCCGCTCCGCCATCATCATTTACTGCAGCGTCCGGGGTTTGCAGTAAATAAAGATACATGGCATCTATTTCCCATTAAGCCTTGATTGGCCTCATCGTTCGGGCTGAATATTAATGGCCGCCGCGTCCGGTTTTGATGAATTCATTTGTAATCGAGAGATCTCGGAGAACTCATCAAATTGATTAAATAAATTAGTTAAGCTAATAATCCGCAACCGAGGTTCATTAGCATAAATTGGGATCAGACAGCTACATCCATCGTACGCCCCGGACATGCCGCCATGCGCTCTGACCGTATTAGTGAGGGGATGAGACCATGCGCTGAGCCGGAAGGAGGGGGCGCTGACGGGACGCCAACACCTCTCCCATCCCCCTCCTGGCCTATTAACACCTCTACTAAACCTGACATCACAATATCTTCCAATTCTCATCATCATCTCACAGGTTCAAGCTGCTTGTCCTGCCGAGTAACCTTGTAAATGGGTTTCTTCTACTGCAGTCACCTCCAGAGCTGCGGTCATAGTTCTGCTGACTGCTGCTTGGTGATAGCCAGAGACCTATATAAGAACAGCTACAACTACAACTCCCACCATTCCCTGACAGCTTCCTGATCATAGACTCAGTCCTTACAGGTGCAGAATTGTGAGTGCAGCTCTGGGGGTGAGTGGAGTATAAGGCACAGTGTAATGCAAATAGCAAAAAGTAAAGCAGATCATTAAAAACGTTACTTAAAGGGGTACTCCACAAAAAAATGTAATCAACTGGTGCCAGAAATGTAAGCAGATTTGTAAATTACTTCTATTAATAAAAATCTTAATCCTTCCAGTACTTATTAGCTGATGAATACTACAGAGGAAATTCTTTTCTTTTTGGAACACAGAGCTCTCTGCTGACATCATGACCACAGTGCTCTCTGCTGACATCTCTGTCCATTTTAAGAACTGTCCAGAGTAGGAGAAAATCCCCATAGAAAACATATGCTGCTCTGGACAGTTCCTAAAATGGACAGAGATGTCAGCAGAGAGCAAAAAGAAAAGTTCCAAAAAGAAAATAATTTCCTCTGTAGTATTCAGCAGCTAATAAGTACTGGAAGGATTAAGATTTTTTTTTTTAATAGAAGTAATTTACAAATCTGTTTTATTTTTTTTAAATCAACTGGTGCCAGAAAGTTAAACAGATTTGTAAATGACTTCTATTAAAAAAAAAATCTTAATCCTCCCAGTACTTATTAGTTGCTGAATACTACAGAGGAAATTCTTTTCTTTTTGGAACTTTTCTTTTTGCTCTCTGCTGACATCTCTGTCCAGAGCAGCATATGTTTTCTATGGGGATTTTCTCCTACTCTGGACAGTTCTTAAAATGGACAGATGTCAGCAGAGAGCACTGTGGTCATGATGTCAGCAGAGAGCTCTGTGTTCCAAAAAGAAAATAATTTCCTCTGTAGTATTAAGCAGCTAATAAGTACTGGAAGGATTAAGATATATTTTTTTTAATAGAAGTAATTTACAAAACTGTTTAACTTTCTGGCACCAGTTGATTTAACAAAAAAAATAAAAAAATAAAGCTTTCCACCGGAGTATCCCTTTTATCCTTCCAGTACTTATCAGCTGCTGTATGCTCCACAGGAAGTTCTTTTCTTTTTGAATTTCCTTTCTGTCTGACCACAGTGCTCTCTGCTGACACCTCTGTCCATTTTAGGAACTGTCCAGAGCAGGAGAGGTTTGCTATGGGGATTTGCTCCTACTCTGGACAGTTCCTTACATGGACAGAGGTGTCAGCAGAGAGCACTGTGGTCAGGCAGAAAGGAAATTCAAAAAGAAAAGAACTTCTTGTGGAGCATACAGCAGCTGATAAGTACCGGAAGGATTAAGATTTTTTAAACAGAAGCACTTTACAAATCTGTTTAACTTTCTGGCCCTAGTTGATAAAATAATAATAATAATAATAATAATAATAATAATTTTTTCCAGTGGAGTACCCCTTTAAAGTCAATATGCGGATATGATTGGTAAGAATGTATTCATGATTAGTGTTGAGCGGCATAGGCCATATTCGAATTCGCGAATATTCGCGAATATATGGACGAATATTCGTCATATATTCGCTAGATGCGCATATTCGTAATATTCTCGTTGTATTTTCGTATATGCGAATGCGAATGCAATGCAAATTTTATTTGCAAACATCGCATATTCGCGAATTCGTGAATATTCGCGAATATAGCACTATATATTCGTAATTACGAATATTCTTTTTTTTTTTCTTCCCAGTACACATCCCAGAGATCACCCCTCTCTGCTTCCAGCTTGTGTGGTGTAAAGAAGCCTCTAATACTACTGTGTGAGACCGGTCCGCAAATGCTCGCATATGCGAATATTAGCATATGCAAATTTTCGCATTTGCGAATTTTTGTTTATGCTAATTTTTGTACATGCTAATTTTCGCATACGCGCATTTTTCGTATATGCGAAAATAAAACGCGAATATTACAAATATGCTAATTTAGCGAATATATGTCGAATATTCGTCCATATGTTCGCGAAATATCGCGAATTCGAATATGGCCTATGCCGCTAAAAACACTAGGAGGTGTACTGTGAAAAAAAAAAAAAAAACAATATTCGTAATTACGAATATATAGTGCTATATTCGCAAATATTCGCAAATATGCGATATTCGCAAATAAAATTAGCATTGCGAATATTCGCGAGAAACACTATTCATGATGGGATCTACATGGGAATGGTCCCAGTGCTGAGTGATGACATATAATCTCATATCCCCCGCACATCAGGCTTTATACCAGTGTTTCCCAACCAGAGTGCCTCCAGCTGTTGCAAAACTACAACTCCCAGCATGCCCGGACAGCCTCCGGCTGTCCGGGCATGCTGGGAGTTGTAGTTTTGCAACAGCTGGAGGCACCCTGGTTGGGAAACACTGCTTTATCCCCTACTCACCCTGGAAGGTAAGGATGGGGTGCTCCCTCTTCAGACATTGCTCCTCCATTTCTGGATCATCTGCTCGGACTCGGAGGGTCACCGTTTGGAGGAGGAGAATAGAAATGGTCGGTAGCGACAAGAAGAGCGCCCATGGCTTGGTCATGATGGAGGAACGCCACGCCACGTCTATCGTCCAATGGAAGCTCCGGCGCAAATCCTGAAAGAACAAGAGCAAATGATTGTAACAGAGGAACAGCAGCGGTAACAATGTGACCGAGTCATATATGGGGGAGAACAATAAAACACAGCATCATAAGTATAAGTAACAATGTAACTAGAGATGAGCGAACTTACAGTAAATTCGATTCGTCACGAACTTCTCGGCTCGGCAGTTGATGACTTATCCTGCATAAATTAGTTCAGCTTTCCGGTGCTCCGGTGGGCTGGAAAAGGTGGATACAGTCCTAGGAAAGAGTTTCCTAGGACTGTATCCACCTTTTCCAGTCCACGGGAGCACCTGAAAGCTGAACTCATTTACGCAGGAAAAGTCATCAACCGCCGAGCCGAGAAGTTCGTGACGAATCGAATTTACTGTAAGTTCGCTCATCTCTAAATGTAACAAAAAGCAGTATATGGAGGAAACATTGTAACTCGGGGTCATATCTGTAAGAAACAATGTAACACGGCATGATGTATGCAGGAATTAATGTAAGACGGCATGATGTATGCAGGAAACAATGTAACACGGCATGATGTATGCAGGAAACAATGTAAGATGGCATGATGTATGCAGGAAACAATGTAACACGGCATGATGTATGCAGGAAACAATGTAACACGGCATGATGTATGCAGGAAACAATGTAACACGGCATGATGTATGCAGGAAACAATGTAACACGGCATGATGTATGCAGGAAACAATGTAACATGGCATGATGTATGCAGGAAACAATGTAACATGGCATGATGTATGCAGGAAACAATGTAAGACGGCATGATGTATGCAGGAAACAATGTAACACGGCATGATGTATGCAGGAATTAATGTAAGACGGCATGATGTATGCAGGAAACAATGTAACACGGCATGATGTATGCAGGAAACAATGTAACACGGCATGATGTATGCAGGAAACAATGTAACATGGCATGATGTATGCAGGAAACAATGTAACATGGCATGATGTATGCAGGAAACAATGTAAGACGGCATGATGTATGCAGGAAACAATGTAACACGGCATGATGTATGCAGGAATTAATGTAAGACGGCATGATGTATGCAGGAAACAATGTAACACGGCATGATGTATGCAGGAAACAATGTAACACGGCATGATGTATGCAGGAAACAATGTAACACGGCATGATGTATGCAGGAAACAATGTAACACGGCATGATGTATGCAGGAAACAATGTAACACGGCATGATGTATGCAGGAAACAATGTAACACGGCATGATGTATGCAGGAAACAATGTAACACGGCATGATGTATGCAGGAAACAATGTAACACGGCATGATGTATGCAGGAAACAATGTAACACGGCATGATGTATGCAGGAAACAATGTAACACGGCATGATGTACGCAGGAAACAATGTAACACGGTATGATGTATGCAGGAAACAATGTAACACAGCATGATGTATGCAGGAAACAATGTAACACAGCATGATGTATGCAGGAAACAATGTAACACGGCATGATGTATGCAGGAAACAATGTAACACGGCATGATGTATGCAGGAAACAATGTAACACGGTATGATGTACGCAGGAAACAATGTAACACAGCATGATGTATGCAGGAAACAATGTAACACAGCATGATGTAGGCAGGAAACAATGTAACAGATCTGTAGGTGCAGGACACAACGTAACAATATACAAGCAGGAAAAAAGATAAAATAAAAATACAGTAACATATTGTACAGAGGATGGTGATATACAAGAGAGAAATATGAGAAGAGAACGAACAGAGGAATAAATACAAGACGACAACATAACAGAGATTACAGCGAGACGACGATACATCACATAACAGACTGGAAGAGGCAACAAAGTAACACATGAAGAAGACAGATATAACAATGTATACTACAAGATATAAGAGAGCAGAGATATAACACCGTATACTACCAGATATAAGAGAGCAGAGATATAACACCGTATACTACAAGATATAAGAGAGCAGAGATATAACACCGTATACTACCAGATATAAGAGAGCAGAGATATAACACCGTATACTACAAGATATAAGAGAGCAGAGATATAACACCGTATACTACCAGATATAAGAGAGCAGAGATATAACACTGTATACTACCAGATATAAGAGAGCAGAGATATAACACTGTATACTACCAGATATAAGAGAGCAGAGATATAACACTGTATACTACCAGATATAAGAGAGCAGAGATATAACACTGTATACTACAAGATATAAGAGAGCAGAGATATAACACTGTATACTACCAGATATAAGAGAGCAGAGATATAACACTGTATACTACCAGATATAAGAGAGCAGAGATATAACACTGTATACTACAAGATATAAGAGAGCAGAGACATAACACTGTATACTACCAGATATAAGAGAGCAGAGATATAACACTGTATACTACCAGATATAAGAGAGCAGAGATATAACACTGTATACTACCAGATATAAGAGAGCAGAGATATAACACCGTATACTACCAGATATATAAGAGAGCAGAGATATAACACCGTATACTACCAGATATAAGAGAGCAGAGATATAACAATGTATACTACAAGATATAAGAGAGCAGAGATATAACACTGTATACTACCAGATATAAGAGAGCAGAGATATAACACTGTATACTACCAGATATAAGAGAGCAGAGATATAACACTGTATACTACAAGATATAAGAGAGCAGAGATATAACACTGTATACTACCAGATATAAGAGAGCAGAGATATAACACTGTATACTACCAGATATAAGAGAGCAGAGATATAACACCGTATACTACCAGATATAAGAGAGCAGAGATATAACACTGTATACTACAAGATATAAGAGAGCAGAGACATAACACTGTATACTACCAGATATAAGAGAGCAGAGATATAACACTGTATACTACCAGATATAAGAGAGCAGAGATATAACACCGTATACTACCAGATATATAAGAGAGCAGAGATATAACACCGTATACTACCAGATATAAGAGAGCAGAGATATAACAATGTATACTACAAGATATAAGAGAGCAGAGATATAACACCGTATACTACCAGATATAAGAGAGCAGAGATATAACACTGTATACTACCAGATATAAGAGAGCAGAGATATAACACTGTATACTACCAGATATAAGAGAGCAGAGATATAACACCGTATACTACAAGATATAAGAGAGCAGAGATATAACACCGTATACTACCAGATATAAGAGAGCAGAGATATAACACCGTATACTACCAGATATAAGAGAGCAGAGATATAACACTGTATACTACCAGATATAAGAGAGCAGAGATATAACACTGTATAATACCAGATATAAGAGAGCAGAGATATAACACCGTATACTACCAGATATAAGAGAGCAGAGATATAACACTGTATACTACAAGATATAAGAGAGCAGAGATATAACACCGTATACTACCAGATATAAGAGAGCAGAGATATAACACCGTATACTACCAGATATAAGAGAGCAGAGATATAACACCGTATACTACCAGATATAAGAGAGCAGAGATATAACACTGTATACTACCAGATATAAGAGAGCAGAGATATAACACCGTATACTACCAGATATAAGAGAGCAGAGACATAACACCGTATACTACCAGATATAAGAGAGCAGAGATATAACACTGTATACTACCAGATATAAGAGAGCAGAGATATAACACTGTATACTACCAGATATAAGAGAGCAGAGATATAACACTGTATACTACCAGATATAAGAGAGCAGAGATATAACACTGTATACTACCAGATATAAGAGAGCAGAGATATAACACTGTATACTACCAGATATAAGAGAGCAGAGATATAACACTGTATACTACAAGATATAAGAGAGCAGAGATATAACACTGTATACTACCAGATATAAGAGAGCAGAGATATAACACTGTATACTACCAGATATAAGAGAGCAGAGATATAACACTGTATACTACCAGATATAAGAGAGCAGAGATATAACACGTATACTACCAGATATAAGAGAGCAGAGATATAACACCGTATACTACCAGATATAAGAGAGCAGAGATATAACACTGTATACTACCAGATATAAGAGAGCAGAGATATAACACTGTATACTACCAGATATAAGAGAGCAGAGATATAACACTGTATACTACCAGATATAAGAGAGCAGAGATATAACACTGTATACTACCAGATATAAGAGAGCAGAGATATAACACTGTATACTACCAGATATAAGAGAGCAAAGATATAACACTGTATACTACCAGATATAAGAGAGCAGAGATATAACACTGTATACTACCTGGGAGAGCAGAGATATAACACTGTATACTACCTGGGAGAGCAGAGATATAACACTGTATACTACCAGATATAAGAGAGCAGAGATATAACACTGTATACTACCTGGGAGAGCAGAGATGCCACAAAGTAACAGAGACGACAATATGGAACAAACTCCAAAGTGTAACACACATAGTAACCGACCATGAGAGGAGATGGAGAGGTAACAATGTAGCACAGACACATGGCTGCGGCACATCTGTATTCCTATGAATCAGCTCAGACTATTCCTGGAGATTTATGACGCCTTCACATCCAGAGCTCAGAGCGGCCATTGTGGTCAGGACGCCGAGGGCTAAATACAGGAGCGACACTGAAAATAACGCTGAGACGACTAAAAATATTCCAAATGAGAAGCAAAAGAGACTAAAAAACAAAAACGCTTCCCCTGAGTCGTGAGCAGTGGAGGCCTTTGGCTGTCTGGGCATGATGGGAGTTGTAGTTTTGCTACAGCTCAAAGTCCACAGTTTGGAGACCACGAAGGTAAAGGAATACGGACCAACCAGGACCAGGGGTCTGCATATTGGTCCCTTCATTACCTAGGACCTTCATCAGTCCCTTCAATACCAGGACCTTCATCAGTCCCTTCAATATCAAGGACCTTCATCAGTCCCTTCATTACCTAAGACCTGCATCAGTCCCTTCATTACCCAGGACCTTCATCATGCCATTTAATTCCCAGGACCTTCATCAGCTCCTTCACTACCCAGGACCTTTATCTGTCCCTTCACTACCCAGGACCTTTATCTGTCCCTTCATTACCCAGGACCTTTATCTGTCCCTTCACTACCCAGGACCTTTATCTGTCCCTTCACTACCCAGGACCTTTATCTGTCCCTTCACTACCCAGGACCTTTATCTGTCCCTTCACTACCCAGGACCTTTATCTGTCCCTTCACTACCCAGGACCTTTATCTGTCCCTTCATTACCCAGGACCTTTATCTGTCTTTTCATTATCCAGGACCTTCATTTCCCAGAGTCCCATAGGCCAGTGTTTCTCCAGATACAGAACCTCCAGCTGTAGCAAAACTTACACTACCAGCATGTTTGGACAGCCAAAGGCTGTCCAGGCATGCTGAGAGATATAGTTTTGCAACAGCTGGAGGCACCCTGGTTGGAAAACACTGATATAGCATATCCAAAAAGCAAAAGGTGCAAAAAATTGCAAAAAACATGACTAAGAACACGACTAAGAACACTATTCTTGGGTATCATTTTAATATGATTTAATACATTTTTGGATTTTATCGATTTTTTTGCAATTTTTTTTTGCACCTTTTGCTTTTTGGATACTGTTCATACCAAGATTTGCGGCTTGGACCTGTATTTCGAGCTTCCTATATCACCTGGAGTTTCTTCCTATCATACAACATTTACAGGCGGTGAGATGGTTCATGACTTTCTACTGATATAGTGTATTACTATCCCTGCAATGCGATCCTATATCTAGTGGACACCAGGACTATGTATACAGCCCCAGGTGAGAAAGATAGACAGGGAGAGATGCCAAGAGGTGCCCCCAGACATAGATAAGGACCCCCCCCCCCAATGATACCGGCCCCCAGAATGCAGCAGACACAAGGACACATTCTTCTCCTGGGACTGAACAAGTTTCATCACGTCGCCCTTTATCATTCCCAGAAGAGACGTCATCTGCAAAGGTCACCGAGACCCAGGTGGAGACATCTCCATAGTCTAAACTAACCCCCCATCTCCTGCCGTAAGGGGGAACCAAAAACACCCCAAGTTACCTGTAAGGCTTTGTGCACACTCAGTTTATTGGTCCGTATTTTATACCTCGAAAATCCTCTGTTCTCAACTCAAAAATGTCAACCGTCACTATGTTTTTGAGCCTTTTTTTTTAATTTTCAAATGTTTATTATTATTTTTTGTTTTTTTTAATTATTATTATTATTATTATTATTTTTGCATATAAAGCTAATTCTAACATGATTAGCAATTCAGCTTTTTTATATATATATATATATATATATATATATAGATAGATAGATAGATAGATAGATAGATAGATAGATAAATAAGGCCGCAAAAAAGTGCAAAAAACATTCCAAAACATGGAGCTATAAAAAGGTTGAAAAATAAATTACATAAATATATAAATAAATTTAAATGTAATTAATTAAATAATTAATTAATAAAATAAAAAGCCTGCAAATCAATATGGAATTTTATTAGGAGTTTTATCAAACCTTCCGCTCCACTGTTTTTCTACACAAGGTTTGATCAATCTCCCCCCAAAATTGTATGGGAATTACCGGCAATTAGTCCATTTCGGTAATATTATCCAAAATTAGAAAACTGGGCTGATTTCCTCCAAGAACAGCACCCCCCCTGCTGTCAGGTTGTGTGTGGTATTGAGAATGGAGCAAAGTCGTAATAACACTCACAACCTAGGAGGACAGGGGGACTGGGGACTGATTTTGTTGAAATAACAAAAAAGTGTTTTTTTTGCGTATAAGGGTACGCATTCAATCCTAAATGTAGATACAGGAATACCATATGCACAAAGTGCAAAACAAAAAAATCACACTATTAACCCCTATATGAACATGTTGCAGCAGATCAATGATGACTCGACATGGACAACTGGCGCACAAGGGCTCCCAGAGCAATGTTTTCCAACCAGTGTGCCAATGGCAGGCTGGGCATGCTGGGAGCTGTAGTTTTGCAACAGCTGGAGGACCCTGGTTAAAAAACACTGCCCCAGAGGATAAATGATACACAATTACAGGCTCAATAAACACTGCATAACATAAAATAATCCTGAAGCAACCATATTGCATTAGTATAAGTCCCAACACTAGTGAATTAAAGGGGTATTCCAGGCAAAAACTTTTTTATATATATCAACTGGCTCCAGAAAGTTAAACAGATTTGTAAATTACTTCTGTTAAAAAATCTTAATCCTTTCAGTACTTATGAGCTTCTGAAGTTAAGGTTGTTCTTTTCTGTCTAAGTGCTCTCTGATGACACGTGTCTCGGGAAACGCCCAGTTTAGAAGCAAACCCCCATAGCAAACCTCTTCTAAACTGGGTATTTCCCGAGACAGGTGTCATCAGAGAGGACTTAGACAGAAAAGAACAACCTTAACTTCAGAAGCTCATAAGTACTGAAAGGATTAAGATTTTTTAATAGAAGTAATTTACAAATCTGTTTAACTTTCTGGAGCCAGTTGATTATATATATATATATATATATATATATATATATATATATATATAAAAATTTGCCTGGATAACCCATTTAAGTAAAAATACAAGAGCATAAACAACAGGCAATAGGGAAAATAAAATACATTATATGCAAAACCTACGGTACAATATATGCAATACCCAGGGTACAGGGAACACACTGGAGAACCACAGCAGCGTCCAGCCCGACGTATGTTTCGGTGTAAGAACCTTCTTCAGGGGGGGGTGAATTAAAGGCCATTTCAATGAAACTCAATATTCAAAAAACAAAATGTCAATTTACAGCTATAAAATAAACAAACCCAAAATCGGGAGTGTAAAAATGTCCCCGTATTTCATATTCTACTCATTGGGGAAGATTTATCAGATCGCTTCTTTCATATCTGAAAAGGCCTCTGAAAAATTAAAGCAGCGATCTGATTGGTTGCTATGGGCAACACAGTAACTTTTCCTCTAGACAGGATTTGATAAATCTCCCTCATTGAGTGTTCATCAGGAGACAACTAATGTGGCTGCCACTGCGGTATCTATAGAGGTGGTCACCCAGCTTATCTAGACTCCTGAACGGCCGATCAGTGTTTCCCAACCAGTGTGTCTCCAGCTGTTTCAAAACTACAACTCCCAGCATTCATAACAGTTGGAAGCACTCTGATTGTAAAAGGCTGGAAAATTGGCTAGGAGTTTTGCTGTGACTAGATTCTGAATCCACTGTACATAGAAAATGTTGGTGTAGCAGCTGGTGCAGCTCGCTCTGGGCCACCACAGATCTGTAATACAGTTGTCTGAACATTCCGTAGAATGAATGCGCCCAAAGAGGATTACTGCTCTATAATTTCAGCACATACCCTAGTGTTTCCCAAACTGGGTGCCTCCAGCTGTTGCAAAACTACAACCCCCAGCATGCCCGGACAGCCAAAGGCAGGCTGTATGGGGGTCACCGTATTGGAGGCCCTATTAGTTGTCACCCAACATTCTCTCTTGTTGACAGATCTACAGGACTCGCTCAGGTAAATGTTAATGGCGACTCGTACGGTTCGTAAAACTCTTTACCTTTAAATAAAAAAGTATTGTGAAGCCGAGAGACTGGATTTCAGTAGCAGGAATATAAATTGCTTCCTCGGGGCTCTTTATTTACAACTATAAATCCAATATCGCCGGCGGCCCCCTCGCCGATCCCCCCGAACCTGTCAGAGCCGCCCGATCCCTATATAAGATCTATACTTTTAAGGCCAATTAATCTGCCATTCAGCTCCGGACCCATCAATAAAACCGCGAGCAGCAGAATATAATCCTGAGCGGAATATCGATGTGTTCCTCAGACCGCCAGGACCGGACTGTATCAGTATTCTGACCACCGGGCTGATCCGAGCCGACCGCAACGCATCGACCGTCACTAAACAGAGGAGCATGATGGACCTGTCTGTAATCGTTAGAAAATCGTTAGATCAACCCCAACGTTAACCCCCCTCCCCCGACTGATATAGTGTGTCCCCCGAATCCTCATTCTCTGACCCCTGAAATGTGGACCCCAGAGCCCTGTGCAGTGACCCCAAGGACTCGGACCCCATAGCCCTGTGCGGTGACCCCTGAGGCCCGAACCCCATAGACCTGTGCAGTGACCCCCGAGGCCCGTACCCCATAGCCCTGTGCAGTGACCCCCGAGGCCCGGACCCCATAGCCCTGCACTGTGACCCTGAGGCCTGGACCCCATAGCCCTGCACTGTGACCCTGAGGCCTGGACCCCATAGCCCTGCACTGTGACCCTGAGGCCCGGACCCCATAGCCCTGCACTGTGACCCTGAGGCCCGGACCCCATAGCCCTGCACTGTGACCCTGAGGCCCGGACCCCATAGCCCTGTGCAGTGACCCCTGAGACCTGGGCCCCATAGACATGTTATATGACCCCACAGGGCTGGACTCCCATATCCCTATGCTGTGTCCTATGGTATCAGACCCTGTAAGGCAGTGTTTCCCAAACAGGGTGCCTCCAGCTGTTGCAAAACTACAACTCCCAGCATGCCCGGACAGCCGTTGGGAAACACTGCTGTAAGGTGTGAGGTGCGGCCTCCATGGAGGGGACTTGTTTCTCCAGCACATCCCACAGATGATCGGTCAGAGGTTACTGTCATTAGGGGGTCTCACCGCCATAAAGGGGGGACTTGGTCTGTACAATGGTTAGGTGGGCGGTACGTGTCACAATAAGCTCCACATAATGGAGGACACAACCTGTCTACAGGAAAAATTGCCCAGTTGCCCATAGCAACCAATCAGATCGCTGCTTTCATTTTTCAGAGGCCTTTTCAATAATGAAAGCAGCGATCTGATTGGTTGCTATGGGCAACTCAGACACTTTTCCTTTGAACAGGATTTGATAAATCTCCCCCAAGGTCTCCAGCAGAACATTTCCCGCTGCCCCGCCATATTGTATCCAGCCATCTCCTTCTTCCATTGCTCTAGTTCTGAAGCCCATTTTGGACACATTCGGTGGTGGACAGGGGGTCACATGACCAGTCTGCGGGGCCCCATACATGTCCTGTGTGTCTGAAGGCAGGAAGTTTTTCAGCAGTTTGCTTTACAGCAGCTCTTCTGTGAGAGTCTCGGTCGTCCATGTCCCCGGTCCCCGGTTGTCCTTCCTTGGACATTTTTGGTTGGTAATAATTCCGGGGACCCTCCCAAACACCGGCCGCCCTGGAGATGCTCTGACCCCGGAGGTCACACATTACTATCCAGGCCCGGTCACTGAGATCCTGACACCTGTTCTTTGAGATTTGCCCTTTCTCATATGAATTTTCTTTTGGCAATCAATTGCCCCCATATGTATCATAGTGGGGGTGCCCGTCCCACATACCACTTATTTGACTGGAGAATAAGACATGATGAAACAGCAGAATAGGGAGTGCAGCTCTGGAGGTGAAACGATGTAACAGCAGAATAGTGAATGCAGCTCTGGAGGTGAAACGATGGAACAGCAGAATAGTGAATGCACCTTTGGAGGTGACACGATGTAACAGCAGAATAGTGAGTGCAGATTTGGAGGTGACTGATGTATAAGACACGATGTAACAGCAGAATAGTGAGTGCAGCTGTGGAAGAGACTGATGCATAAGACAGGATGTAACAGCAGAATAGTGAGTGCAGCTGTGGAAGTGACTGATGTATAAGACAGGATGTAACAGCAGAATACTGAGTGCAGCTCTGGAGTTGACGTGATGTAACAGCAGAATAGAGAGTGCAGCTCTGTAGGTGACATGATGTAACAGCAGAATAGTGAGTGCAGCTCTGGAGGTGAAGGCCTATTAATTATGATGCAACAGCAGAATAGTGACTGCTGCTCTTGAGGTGACTGATGTATAAGACATGATGTAACAGCAGAATAGTGAGTGCAGTTCTGGAGGTGACATAATGTAACAGCAGAATAGTGAGTGCAGCTCTGGAGGTGACGTGATGTAACAGCAGAATACTGAGTGCAGTTCTGGAGGTGACATGATGTAACAGCAGAATAGTGAGTGCAGTTCTGGAGGTGACGTGATGTAACAGCAGAATACTGAGTGCAGTTCTGGAGGTGACATGATGTAACAGCAGAATAGTGAGTGCAGCTCTGGAGGTGACGTGATGTAACAGCAGAATACTGAGTGCAGTTCTGGAGGTGACATGATGTAACAGCAGAATAGTGAGTGCAGTTCTGGAGGTGACAATGTAACAGCAGAATAGTGAGTGCAGCTCTGGAGGTGACGTAATGTAACAGCAGAATAGTGAGTGCAGCTCTGGAGGTGACATGCTGTAACTGTAGAATAGTGAGTGCAGCTCTGGAGGATAAGACATGATGTAACAGCAGAATAGTGAGTGCAGCTCTGGAGGATAAGACGTGATGTAACAGCAGAATAGTGAGTGCAGCTCTGGAGGTGACGTGATGTAACAGCAGAATAGTGAGTGCAGTTCTGGAGGTGACATGCTGTAACAGCAGAATAGTGAGTGCAGCTCTGGAGGATAAGACATGATGTAACAGCAGAATAGTGAGTGCAGCTCTGGAGGTGACGTGATGTAACAGCAGAATAGTGAGTGCAGTTCTGGAGGTGACATGCTGTAACTGTAGAATAGTGAGTGCAGCTCTGGAGGATAAGACATGATGTAACAGCAGAATAGTGAGTGCAGCTCTGGAGGATAAGACAGGATGTAACAGCAGAATAGTGAGTGCAGCTCTGGAGGATAAGACATGATGTAACAGCAGAATAGTGAGTGCAGCTCTGGAGGATAAGACATGATGTAACAGCAGAATAGTGAGTGCAGCTCTGGAGGATAAGACATGATGTAACAGCAGAATAGTGAGTGCAGCTCTGGAGGATAAGACATGATGTAACAGCAGAATAGTGAGTGCAGCTCTGGAGGTGACTGGAGAATGATGAATCTCAGGATGATTGGATGAACAATATAGCAGAACATCTGTGAAGTAACTGTACATTATAAGCAGTGATGCAGTGCTCAGGCGTGCGGATGCGCTATGGTCTATGGTCGCTCGCTGTTCCATGACTTTGGCAGCTTGTCCTGGTGGCAGCATCTGCAGGGCACAATGAATGCTCTCAGGTGCGGCGCTGTTTGTTGCTCTCCCAGGAGCCGCCTGGCACAGGGAAGCCTTGTTCTGCTTTGTTGCAGAGGACATTTCTCACGTTAATAAGGACATATTCCCAGCTCAGCGATCATCCAACGTGAGGAATCCCAGGGGGCGCCGCACTCTCACTAATCACCCACAATGCAGCAGCTCTGGGGCCACACAGCGACTAGATCATTCTGCCAGGGACAATCTGAGGGTGTCAGGACTTCTGCAACTACATCCCTGGTGTCCCTCAAGATAAACTGCATATTTGTTTCTCTAGGATCCGCACTAGAGCAAAAGATAACACTGCACAACCTGCTATCCCACTGTAACAGTATAATACTGCAGAATACAACAGTATAACAATAGACTACAACAGTATAACGCTATACAATACAACAGTATAACACTATAGAATACAACAGTATAACACTATAGAATACAACAGTATAATACTATAGAATACAACAGTATAACGCTATAGAATACAACAGTATAATACTATAGAATACAACAGTATAACACTATAGAATACAACAGTATAATACTATAGAATACAACAGTATAACGCTATAGAATACAACAGTATAGCACTATACAATACAACAGTATAACGCTATACAATACAACAGTATAACACTATAGAATACAACAGTATAACGCTATAGAATACAACAGTATAACGCTATAGAATACAACAGTATAACAATAGAATACAACAGTATAACACTATAGAATACAACAGTATAACACTATAGAATACAACAGTATAACACTATAGAATACAACAGTATAACACTATAGAATACAACAGTATAACGCTATAGAATACAACAGTATAACGCTATAGAATACAACAGTATAGCACTATACAATACAACAGTATAACGCTATACAATACAACAGTATAACACTATAGAATACAACAGTATAACACTATAGAATACAACAGTATAACGCTATAGAATACAACAGTATAACGCTATAGAATACAACAGTATAACACTATACAATACAACAGTATAACAATAGAATACAACAGTATAACGCTATACAATACAACAGTATAACACTATAGAATACAACAGTATAACACTATAGAATACAACAGTATAACACTATAGAATACAACAGTATAACACTATACAATACAACAGTATAACACTATAGAATACAACAGTATAACACTATAGAATACAACAGTATAACACTATAGAATACAACAGTATAACACTATAGAATACAACAGTATAACACTATACAATACAACAGTATAACAATAGACTACAACAGTATAACACTATACAATACAACAGTATAACACTATAGAATACAACAGTATAACACTATAGAATACAACAGTATAACACTATACAATACAACAGTATAACACTATAGAATACAACAGTATAACACTAGAATACAACAGTATAACACTATACAATACAACAGTATAACAATAGAATACAACAGTATAACAATAGACTACAACAGTATAACGCTATAGAATACAACAGTATAACACTATACAATACAACAGTATAACAATAGACTACAACAGTATAACACTATAGAATACAACAGTATAACACTATAGAATACAACAGTATAACACTATAGAATATAACAGTATAACACTATAGAATACAACAGTATAACACTAGAATACAACAGTATAACACTATACAATACAACAGTATAACACTATACAATACAACAGTATAACAATAGACTACAACAGTATAACGCTATAGAATACAACAGTATAACACTATAGAATACAACAGTATAACAATAGAATACAACAGTATAACAATAGACTACAACAGTATAACAATAGACTACAACAGTATAACACTATAGAATACAACAGTATAACACTATACAATACAACAGTATAACACTATACAATACAACAGTATAACACTATAGAATACAACAGTATAACACTATAGAATACAACAGTATAACACTATAGAATACAACAGTATAACACTATACAATACAACAGTATAACAATAGACTACAACAGTATAACACTATACAATACAACAGTATAACACTATAGAATACAACAGTATAACACTATAGAATACAACAGTATAACACTATACAATACAACAGTATAACACTATAGAATACAACAGTATAACACTATACAATACAACAGTATAACACTATAGAATACAACAGTATAACACTAGAATACAACAGTATAACACTATACAATACAACAGTATAACAATAGAATACAACAGTATAACAATAGACTACAACAGTATAACGCTATAGAATACAACAGTATAACACTATAGAATACAACAGTATAACACTATAGAATACAACAGTATAACAATAGAATACAACAGTATAACGCTATAGAATACAACAGTATAACACTATACAATACAACAGTATAACAATAGAATACAACAGTATAACACTATACAATACAACAGTATAACACTATATAATACAACAGTATAACACTATAGAATACAACAGTATAACACTATATAATACAACAGTATAACACTATACAATACAACAGTATAACAATAGAATACAACAGTATAACGCTATACAATACAACAGTATAACACTATACAATACAATAGTATAACAATAGAATACAACAGTATAACACTACAGAATACAACAATATAACAATAGAATACAACAGTATAACGCTATAGAATACAACAGTATAACACTATACAATACAACAGTATAACAATAGACTACAACAGTATAACAATAGACTACAACAGTATAACACTATACAATACAACAGTATAACACTATACAATACAACAGTATAACAATAGACTACAACAGTATAACGCTATAGAATACAACAGTATAATACAACAGTATAATACTATAGAATACAACAGTATAACACTATAGAATACAACAGTATAACAATAGAATACAACAGTATAACAATATAGAATACAACAGTATAACACTATAGAATACAACAGTATAACACTATAGAATACAAGAGTATAACACTATAGAACACAACAGTATAATACTACAGAATACAACAGTATAATACTATAGAATACAACAGTATAACAATAGAATACAACAGTATAATGCTGCAGAATACAACAGTATAACAATAGAATACAACAGTATAACAATAGACTACAACAGTATAACAATATAGAATACAACAGTATAACACTATAGAATACAACAGTATAACAATAGAATACAACAGTATAACAATAGACTACAACAGTATAACAATAGACTACAACAGTATAACACTATAGAATACAACAGTATAACACTATACAATACAACAGTATAACACTATAGAATACAACAGTATAACACTATAGAATACAACAGTATAACACTATAGAATACAACAGTATAACACTATAGAATACAACAGTATAACACTATACAATACAACAGTATAACAATAGACTACAACAGTATAACACTATACAATACAACAGTATAACACTATAGAATACAACAGTATAACACTATAGAATACAACAGTATAACACTATACAATACAACAGTATAACACTATAGAATACAACAGTATAACACTATACAATACAACAGTATAACACTATAGAATACAACAGTATAACACTAGAATACAACAGTATAACACTATACAATACAACAGTATAACAATAGAATACAACAGTATAACAATAGACTACAACAGTATAACGCTATAGAATACAACAGTATAACACTATACAATACAACAGTATAACAATAGAATACAACAGTATAACAATAGACTACAACAGTATAACAATAGACTACAACAGTATAACACTATAGAATACAACAGTATAACACTATAGAATACAACAGTATAACAATAGAATACAACAGTATAACGCTATAGAATACAACAGTATAACACTATACAATACAACAGTATAACAATAGAATACAACAGTATAACACTATACAATACAACAGTATAACACTATATAATACAACAGTATAACACTATAGAATACAACAGTATAACACTATATAATACAACAGTATAACACTATACAATACAACAGTATAACAATAGAATACAACAGTATAACGCTATACAATACAACAGTATAACACTATACAATACAATAGTATAACAATAGAATACAACAGTATAACACTACAGAATACAACAATATAACAATAGAATACAACAGTATAACGCTATAGAATACAACAGTATAACACTATACAATACAACAGTATAACAATAGACTACAACAGTATAACAATAGACTACAACAGTATAACACTATACAATACAACAGTATAACACTATACAATACAACAGTATAACAATAGACTACAACAGTATAACGCTATAGAATACAACAGTATAATACAACAGTATAATACTATAGAATACAACAGTATAACACTATAGAATACAACAGTATAACAATAGAATACAACAGTATAACAATATAGAATACAACAGTATAACACTATAGAATACAACAGTATAACACTATAGAATACAAGAGTATAACACTATAGAATACAACAGTATAATACTACAGAATACAACAGTATAATACTATAGAATACAACAGTATAACAATAGAATACAACAGTATAATGCTGCAGAATACAACAGTATAACACTATACAATACAACAGTACAATACTACAGAATACAACAGTATAACAATAGACTACAACAGTATAACAATATAGAATACAACAGTATAACACTATACAATACAACAGTACAATACTACAGAATACAACAGTATAATGCTGCAGAATACAACAGTATAACAATAGACTACAACAGTATAACAATAGACTACAACAGTATAATACTACAGAATACAACAGTATAACACTATAGAATACAACAGTATAACAATAGAATACAACAGTATAATAATAGACTACAACAGTATAACAATATAGAATACAACAGTATAACACTATACAATACAACAGTACAATACTACAGAATACAACAGTATAATGCTGCAGAATACAACAGTATAACACTATAGAATACAACAGTATAACACTATAGAATACAACAGTATAACAATAGAATACAACAGTATAATAATAGACTACAACAGTATAACAATATAGAATACAACAGTATAACACTATACAATACAACAGTACAATACTACAGAATACAACAGTATAATGCTGCAGAATACAACAGTATAACACTATACAATACAACAGTATAACACTATACAATACAACAGTATAACACTATACAATACAACCGTATAACACTATACAATACAACCGCTCACTAGAGCTGTACTCACTATTCTGCTGGTGAGGTCACTGTGTACATACATTACATTACTTATCCTGTACTGATCCTGAGTTATATCCTGTATTATACTCCAGAGCTGTACTCACTATTCTGCTGGTGAGGTCACTGTGTACATACATTACATTACTGATCCTGTACTGATCCTGAGTTATATCCTGTATTATACTCCAGAGCTGTACTCACTATTCTGCTGGTGAGGTCACTGTGTACATACATTACATTACTTATCCTGTACTGATCCTGAGTTATATCCTGTATTATACTCCAGAGCTGTACTCACTATTCTGCTGGTGAGGTCACTGTGTACATACATTACATTACTTATCCTGTACTGATCCTGAGTTATATCCTGTATTATACTCCAGAGCTGTACTCACTATTCTGCTGGTGAGGTCACTGTGTACATACATTACATTACTTATCCTGTACTGATCCTGAGTTATATCCTGTATTATACTCCAGAGCTGTACTCACTATTCTGCTGGTGGGGTCACTGTGTACATACATTACATTACTTATCCTGTACTGATCCTGAGTTATATCCTGTATTATACTCCAGAGCTGCACTCACTATTCTGCTGGTGAGGTCACTGTGTACATACATTACATTACTTATTCTGTACTGATCCTGAGTAATATCCTGTATTATACCCCAGAGCTGTACTCACTATTCTGCTGGTGAGGTCACTGTGTACATACATTACATTACTTATCCTGTACTGATCCTGAGTAATATCCTGTATTATACCCCAGAGCTGTACTCACTATTCTGCTGGTGAGGTCACTGTGTACATACATTACATTACTTATCCTGTACTGATCCTGAGTTATATCCTGTATTATACTCCAGAGCTGTACTCACTATTCTGCTGGTGAGGTCACTGTGTACATACATTACATTACTTATCCTGTACTGATCCTGAGTTATATCCTGTATTATACCCCAGAGCTGTACTCACTATTCTGCTGGTGGGGTCACTGTGTATATACATTACATTACTTATCCTGTACTGATCCTGAGTTATATCCTGTATTATACTCCAGAGCTGTACTCACTATTCTGCTGGTGAGGTCACTGTGTACATACATTACATTACTTATCCTGTACTGATCCTGAGTTATATCCTGTATTATTCTCCAGAGCTGTACTCACTATTCTGCTGGTGAGGTCACTGTGTACATACATTACATTACAGTCTGCTCTGCACTCACTTCCTTGTTTCTCATCTATCGGAGACGCAGTTCACATCAGGACCTTCCGCTCGCTGCACCTGCAGGTATTAGTAGAGATCGCGCTCTTCAGGTTCAGCCCCCGAGCAGCCGCTTCACAGCACTCAGCTCTTTGTTGTTTTGATGTTGGAACAGACTGAAGAGTTGGGGGGATGGGAATCACTGCATAAGACGCGGCATTCGAAATATCTGCCGGAAATGTTTTTGTTTTGCTGGGAAAGTTGTGGAACTTAAAGGAGCCGTCCCAAAAAAAATACAAAACACACACACAGAGATATATATATACACACACACACACACACACACACACACACACACATATATCTATCTAGACAAAGAATAAGTCAGCCAGCACTTTAGTTGATACCAAACTATTATATGGACCTGGCCTACAGGTGCACGCTACTAGGCTAGATATACAGCAACAGAAGAATACAGCAGCACACTGCCAGCACAAGGATATAGGTGAAACATGAACATGCAGATAAAACATGGAGACTATACAGCTATGGTGTAATAGATGCAAATGTGAAACTATGAAATAGTGAGGCACTTGGCTCGCAAATTTGTCTCCGCCGGCGGTCAAATAGCTTGGACCGTCCCACCGCGATAAGGTGGCCTCCTTGGGATGGACCCTACACTGTGAATATGCCTCTGTGTGAACAGTTCAGTAAGCATGGCAGGATCTGGAACATCCAAGACACCTTATATACACCTGATAGAGGTGGGTGGGGTGCAAGGCCAACATGGAGGTAGCCACTCCCCCATATGTGCAATACAGACAAAGGATACGTCAGCCGGCGGAGACAAATTTGCGAGCCAAGTGCCTCACTATTTCATAGTTTCACATTTGCATCTATTACCCCATAGCTGTATAGCTCTCCATGTTTTATCTGCATTTTTATGTTTATGTTTCACCTACATATACATATACACATATATCTATCTATCTATCTATATATATATATATACACACACACACATATATACGCACACACACATTATTATTATTATTAATAATAATAATAATAACAATAATAATTATAAACTCAATACATAAGGACGAAATATGAAGTTGGGATATGAGGACAAAAGCTTCCTCCTTTGTTCCTCTGGCTGTCCGGGCATGCTGGGAGTTGTAGTTTTGCAACAGCTGGAGGCACCCTGGTTGGAAAGCACTGTCACAAAGGATTGGATACAATTGTGGTAAACTCTCAGCTGTTAGTTATGAAGTATGATTCTATAGAAGGATTTTAAAGGGGTACTCCAGTGGAAAATTTATTTTAAATCACCTTGTGCCAGAAAGTTAAACAGATTTGTAAATTACTTCTATTTTAAAATCTTAATCCTTCCAGTACTTATCAGCTGCTGTATGCTCCACAGGAAGTTGTGCATTTATTTCCAGTCTGTCCACAGTGCTCTCTGCTGCCACCTCTGTCCATGTCAGGAACTGTCCAGAGCAGGAGAGGTTTGCTATGGGGATTTGCTCCTGCTCTGGACAGTTCCTAAAATTGACAGAGGTTTCAGCAGAGAGCACTGTGGTCAGACTGGAAAGAACTGCACAACTTCCTGTGGAGCATACAGCAGCTGATAAGTACTGGAAGGATCAAGATTTTTATATAGAACTCATTTGCAAATCTAAAAGGAGAAGATGAGAACTGGCACTCCTGTATAAGGCAGCTGTGTATGATGTCTGGCCCCTAGGAGTGGGTCGCAGCACTATACACGTACTAGTAGGGGGTGCAAGCCTTAGCAGCAAGTCCATGTACTCAGCACAAAGGAAGAAATGAAAAAACGCTGCACTCACCAGGCAAGTCTTCAGTGCTTTATTTTCAGATACGAGTCATGGGGGTGCACAATAGCGGGTGCTGTCAAGAGGGGAGCTCCCCACTATTGTGCACCCCCATGACTCTTATCTGAAAATAAAGCACTGAAGACTTACCTGGTGAGTGCAGCCTTTTTTCATTTCTTCCTTTGTGCTGAATTTGCTAATCTGTTTTCCGAAAAAGTATCACTTAAAGAGGTACTCCGCCCCTGGCATCTTATCCCCTATCCAAAGGATAGGGGATAAGATGTCAGATCGCCGCGGTCCCGCTGCTGGGGACCCCGGGGATCGCCGCTGCGGCACCCCGCTATCATTACTGCACAGAGCGAGTTCGCTCTGTGCGTAATGACAGGCGATACAGGGGCCGGAGCAGCGTGACATCATGGCTCCGCCCCTCATGATATCACGGCCCGTCCCCTTAATGCAAGTCTATGGCAGGGGGTGTGATGACCGCCACGCCCCCTTCCCACGGGCCGTGACGTCACGAGGGGCGGAGCCGTGACGTAACGATGCTCCGGCCCCTGTATTGCCCGTCATTACGTGCAGAGCGAACTCGCTCTGTGCAGTAATGATAGCGGGGTGCTGCAGCAGCGATCCCCGGGGTCCCCAGTAGCGGGACCCGGCGATCTGACATCTTATCCCCTATTCTTTGGATAGGGGATAAGATGTCTAGGGGCGGAGTACCCCTTTAAAATCTCATAAAGAAGAACATTTTCATTCACTGACAGAAAGCGAGATCCTAAGAAGTGCAACAAATTGACAGGCAAAGAATCTAGACGGCCTCTGTAGGAAACAATCACCCACAGCAGAAATCTCCTGTGCTGAGAGTTTGTTACAATGTATAAGTCTGGCGTCTTAGGCTGCGTTCACACGGTCTAGACCCGTCCTGTTCTTCTCCCGTCAAAAATGTAAAAATCGACTTGAAAAAAAAAACGGACAATAATTGATGTTGTTTTTTTCCGTATCCGTTATTGTTCAGTTAATAAACCCCCAAAATGTTTTTGTTTTGTTCTGAGCATGCTCACATGTAAAAACGGATCAAAAAACGGATTGAAAAAACGGATGCAAATGGAGGACATTAAAGGCTCATCCGTTTTCCATAGACTTCAATGTTAAATTTACTGTATCCGTTTTTGTTTTCAGTTTTTTTGACGGAAGAAAGAATACTGCATGTGCCGTTTTTTCTGCCATTAAAAAACGGAAATGAGCGCAGACGGGTACAAACGGATGTAAACGGAATGTAAAAAAAAAATGTATTTCCATTTTTTTTTATTTTATTATTTTTTATCCGTTTGCAGCCTGCAAGAACGTAACCGAAACGGGGATGAAAAAACGGGGTGTGAACGCAGCCTTAGTTGCTTATGTTGCAGAAGAGTTACATTTGCAACAAACGCTCAGCTGTGAGATTCATTATTAAAGGGGTACTCCGGTGGAAAACTTTTTTTTTTTTTTTTTTTTTTTTTTATCAACTGGTGCCAGAAAGGTAAACAGATTTGTAAATGACTTCTATTAAAAAAATCTTAATCCTTCCAGTACTTATTTGCTGCTGAATACTACAGAGGAAATTCTTTTCTTTTTGGAACACAGAGCTCTCTGATGAATCATAACCACAGTGCTCTCTGCTGACATCTCTGTCCATTTTAGGAACTGTCCAGAGCAGCATATTTTTGCTATGGGGATTTTCTCCTACTCTGGACAGTTCCTAAAATGGACAGAGATGTCAGCAGAGAGCACTATGTTCCAAAGAGAAAATAATTTCCGCTGTAGTATTCAGCAGCTGATAAGTACTGGAAGGATTAAGATTTTTTAATAGAAGTAATTTACAAATGTGTTTAACTTTCTTGCACCAGTTGATAAAAAAAAAAAAAAAGTTTTCCACCGGAGTACCCCTTTAATGCTTCTATGAAGGGAATTTATTCACTTTATTTATTCACTGTCAGCAAAGATGTTCCTTAAAAAAAAAAAAAAAAGTGGCAGAACATACGATAATGGAATTTCTTACATTTCCGTTCACTATTCGAGCCGCACTGTTACATTGTTTTGGCGCAGCCCTCCCCCCACCTTCTGCCGCCATTGTTTCGGGACGGCGCCGTTTTTCACTTTTATGTCCCTTTAAGGCCACGTCGATAAATGTCGATTTCTCCCTCTTTGTCCGTCCGTCTCTCTTAATCTTTTCCTTCGATAAATACGAAGATTAAAAAGGCAGGAAAATAAATAAATAAATGGCGCGGCGCGGTCTGAAGTGGCTTCTGGATGATACGAGGCATCAATATCTTTCCTGGCGGAGCGGTGCGGAGCGCTGCGCACTGTGCGGTCTCAATAGGGAATCTATACCGCAGATAATTACCCGGAGTGACAGACTCCAAATCACAATAACTCAGACTGCCAGTCACCGGGGGGTTACGGGATCCATGGCGGTGGCGATACGGCGCAGAAAGTACGCGCCCTGGTGGCGATACAGCGCAGAAATTATGCGCGCCAAACCAGACTTTAACCAATCAGTGACGTCTTCATCTGCGCAAAATATCAGTGTTCCCCAACCAAGGTGCCTTCAGCTGTTGCAAAACTACAACTCCCAGCATGCCCGGACAGCCGAAGGCTGTCCGGGCAATCTGGGAGTTGTAGTTTTGCAACAGCTGGAGGCAGCCTGATTGGGAAACATTGTCACAGAGGACTGGATACAATTGTTGCAAACTCTCAGCTGTTAGTTATTAATTATGTTTCTATAGAGGGATGTTAAAGGGGTTATCCAGGAATAGAAAAACTGAGCTAATTTCTTTCAAAAACAGCACCACATCGGTCCCCAGGTTGTGTGTGGTATTACAACTTCAATGGAACTGAGCTGCAGAACAACATCCAATCTGGAGACAGACGGGAAGTGTTTTTTTTTTTTCTTTCTTCCTAGATAACCTCTTTAAACCTCTGGATATTATAGAAGAACATTTCCATTCACTGGACACGTTTCAGGTCCCCCGTAGGACCTTTCTTCAGCAGCTAAACATGTAGACATGTTTAGCTGCTGAAGAAAGGTCCTATGGGGGACCTGAAACGCGTCCAGTCTTAAACTACTATTTATTCCAAGTGTTCCACACTAAATCTCCACAAGGATACAGCGATTTACAAAGATCTACGGCACCTGCCAATCATCCTAGGACACTACGTGCCATCCACACCACGAGGGCGCCGCTGGCTTTCCATTTCTTGCTTGCAGGAGAACTGCTGCAGTACGCACAGATCGAGCCCACTGCTGCCGCTGTACGAGATGAGACGGCTGAGTCTCTAACAGCGCACTCTCCGCCCAGGGACTGTGACCGGCTGACGATCAGGAGAACATATTTGAGGTACCAACTAATTAATTATTCTTATGTGAGAAGCGCTTCCACTATGTACTATCTCCGCTGCATACAGTGGGGGTCAAAAGTTTGGGCACCCCAAGTAAAAATTTGTATTAATGTGCATAAAGAAGCCAAGGAAAGATGGAAAAATCTCCAAAAGGCATCAAATTACAGATTAGACATTCTTATAATATGTCACCAAAAGTTACATTTTATTTCCATCATTTACACTTTCAAAATAACAGAAAACAAAAAAATGGCGTCTGCAAACGTTTGGGCCCCCTGCAGAATTTATAGCATGCTCTGCCCCCTTTACAAAGCTGAGACCTGCCAGTGTCATGGATTGTTCTCAATTATCATCTGTGAAGACCAGTTGATGTCAATCTCAAAGGTTTTAAATGCCCAGACTCATCTGACCTTGCCCCAACAATCAGCACCACGGGTTCTTCTAAGCAGTTGTCTAGAAATCTGAAACTGAAAATAGTTGACGCTCACAAAGCTGGAGAAGGCTATAAGAAGATAGCAAAACGTTTTCAGATGTCAATATCCTCTGTTCGGAATGTTATTAAGAAATGGCAGTCATCAGGAACAGTGGAAGTTAAAGCAAGATCTGGAAGACCAAGAAAAATATCAGACAGAACAGCTCGCAGGATTGTGAGAAAACAATTCAAAACCCACGTTTGACTGCACAATCCCTCCAGAAAGATCTGACAGACACTGGAGTTGTGGTACACTATTCCACTATAAAGAGATACTTGTACAAATATGGTCTTCATGGAAGAGTCATCAGAAGAAAACCTCTTCTACGTCCTCACCACAAAAATCAGCATTTGGACTTTGCAAATGAACATATAGACAAGCCTGATGCATTTTGGAAACAAGTTCTGTGGACCAATGAGGTTAAAATTGAACTTTTTGGTCGGAATGAGCAAAGGTACGTTTGGAGAAGAAGGGGAACAGAATTTAATGAAAAGAACCTCTGTCCAACTGTTAAGCATGGGGGTGGATCAATCATGCTTTTGGGTTGTATTGCAACCAGTGGCACATGGAACATCTCACGAGTAGAAGGAAAAATGGATCCAATAAAATTTCAGCAAATTTTGGACGCTAACTTGATGCCATCTGTGAAAAAGTTAAAGAGAAGATGGCTTCTACAAATGGATAATGATCCTAAACACACCTCGAAATCCACGGGGGATTACATCAAGAGGTGTAAACTGAAGGTTTTGCCATGGCCTTCACAATCTCCTGACCTCAACATAATTGAAAATCTATGGATAGACCTTAAAAGAGCAGTGCGTGACAGACAGCCCAGAAATCTCAAAGAACTGGAAGACTTTGGTAAGGAAGAATGGGCAAAGATACCTCAAACAAGAATTGAAAGACTCTTGGCTGCTACAAAAAGCGTTTACAAGCTGTGATACTTCCCAAAGGGGGCAGTACAAGATATTAACTCTGCAGGGTGCACAAACTTTTGCAGACACCATTTTTTTGTTTTCTGTTATTTTGAAAGTGTAAATGATGGAAATAAAATGTAACTTTTGTTGACATATTATAAGAATGTCTAATCTGTAATTTGATGCCTTTTGGAGATTTTTCCATCTTTCCTTGGCTTCTTTATGCACATTAATACTAATTTTTACCTGTGGTGCCCAAACTTTTGATCCCCACTGTACCTGTGAGACAGCCGTGTCTCTAGCAGCGCCTCCACCGCTTGGGAAGCCGGGACCCGTCCAGCGACCAGCTTAACATTTAACAAGGCACTAACTTTTCCATATTGCATAACAAATACTGTAACCAGTAGCAACCGAGAGCAATTCCCGCCGCTGCACATTTATGAGACCTCCGAGTCTCTAGTAGAGCGCAGAGCAAAGAGCCAGGACTACAACCTCATCCTAAGGATACAAATTGTTTCATATGTTTGCCAGTTACTATTGTATCGCTGTATCCTATAAAAGACAATGAGGGGCATTTATGAAAGTTTGCTTAGTTATGCTATTTTTTTGTTATTTTTTTTTCACTTCCATTCTGCTTACGTGCAACAAATTTACTATATTGTTGCACGGCGTTAAAACATTTTTCGCAGGTAAGCAAAAGCGGGAGTTTTTTTCTCACCTGAGTGAAAACAATTGTCAGTTTCTGTTATTTAAAGGGGTACTCCCGTGGAAAACTTTTTTTTTTTTTTAATCAACTGGTGGCAGAAAGTTAAACAGATTTGTAAATTACTTCTATTAAAAAATCTTAATTCTTCCAGTACTTATTAGGGGCTGTATACTACAGAGGAAATGCTTTACTTTTTAGATTTTTCTGATGTCCTGACCACAGTGCTCTCTGCTGACACCTCTGTGCATTTTAGGAACTGTCCTGAGCAGCATATGTTTGCTATGGGGATTTTCTCCTGTTCTGGACAGTTCCTAAAATGGACAGCTGAGGTCAGCAGAGAGCACTGTGGTCATGACATCAGAAAAATCTAAAAAGTAAAGCATTTCCTCTGTAGTATACAGCAGCTGATAAGTACTGGAAGGATTAAATAGAAGTAATTTACAAATCTGTTTAACTTTCTGGCACCAGTTGATTTAACAAAAAAAAAAGTTTCCCCTGGAGTACCCCTTTTAATATCTCTAACAGCCAAGAGTTTGTTACAATTGTATCCAATAATCTGTGTCAAAGTTTCCCAAATGGGGTGCCTCCAGCTGTTGCAAAACTAACACCCCAGCATGCCACATGTCAATTTCTCACAATTTTTTTTAGAATTTTTTATTCTGGCAGTGAATAAAGGTTACTTAATAAATCTCACAGCTGAGGGTTTGTTACAGTTGTGACCGCTCTTTTACAACATAAACATTCGGGTCTCCAGACTGATACATTTTGTAACAAACTCTCAGGTCAGGAGATTTCTGCTGTTGGGCATGTCTCCTATAGAAGGCTGGTCTAGATTCTTTGTGTCAATTTGTTGCAATGTTTAGGATCCCGCTTGCTGTCAGTGAATGGAAACGTTCTTTTTTATATTCAGAGGCTGAAAATCCTTCTATAGAAAAACAATAACTAACAGCTGAGCGTTTGCAACAATTGTATCCAAATCTCTGTGACCATGTTTCCCAACCAGGGTGCCTCCAGCTGTTGCAAAACTACAACTCCCAGCATGACCGGACAGCCTTCGGCTGGGAGTTGTAGTTTTGCAACAGCTGGAGGAAACCTGGTTGGGAACGCTGTAACAGATCATCAGCGATCGCGCCCTGCAGAAGAGGGATTACGCTAAGTGCGCCTGTCACGGCGGCCAATCAATTCACAGCAACGCGTCAGCTGATCGATCCGCTGATTTGCCGACCCAGGGGATATAAGGGTCAAATTGATTTGTCATTTGGCTAAAGGCATCAGATCCATTCATCACACCTGATCTAAAGCTAAAGTCGGGGGAAGGGGATTTCACCAATCGATCATTGGCGAACCGTCAGGACTAATGCGCAAAACTCTATTTGCTAAATTATTTCTTCCTTTGAACTGTTCATTCCATTAGTCCTGTTAGATAGGAATGTGCAGAGCTATGTATCTCCATGGCAACAGACTACAAACTAATCCTGCGTAGTCTGTTACCAACACTGGCAGCGTCAGAGCAGTACATAGGATTAATGTAATTTATGTACACAGTGACCCCACCAGCAGAATAGTGAGTGCATCTCTGGGGTATAATACAGGATATAACTCAGGATCAGTACAGGATCAGTAATGTAATGTATGTACACAGTGATCTCACCAGCAGAATAGTGAGTACAGCTCTGGGGTATAATACAGGATATAACTCAGGATCAGTAATATAATGTACACAGTGACCTCACCAGCAGAATAGTGGGTGCAGCTCTGGGGTATAATAAAGGATATAACTCAGGATCAGTACAGGATAAGTAATGTAATGTATGTACACAGTGACCTCACCAGCAGAATAGTGAGTACAGCTCTGGGGTATAATACAGGATATAACTCAGGATCAGTACAGGATAAGTAATGTAATGTATGTACACAGTGACCTCACCAGCAGAATAGTGAGTACAGCTCTGGAGTATAATACAGGATATAACTCAGGATCAGTACAGGATAAGTAATGTAATGTATGTACACAGTGACCTAACCAGCAGAATAGTGAGTACAGCTCTGGAGTATAATACAGGATATAACTCAGGATCAGTAATATAATGTACACAGTGACCTCACCAGCAGAATAGTGGGTGCAGCTCTGGGGTATAATACAGGATATAACTCAGGATCAGTACAGGATAAGTAATGTAATGTATGTACACAGTGACCTCACCAGCAGAATAGTGAGTGCATCTCTGGGGTATAATACAGGATATAACTCAGGATCAGTACAGGATCAGTAATGTAATGTATGTACACAGTGACCTCACCAGCAGAATAGTGAGTGCAGCTCTGGAGTATAATAAAGGATATAACTCAGGATCAGTACAGGATAAGTAATGTAATGTATGTACACAGTGACCTCACCAGCAGAATAGTGAGTGCAGCTCTGGAGTATAATACAGGATATAACTCAGGATCAGTACAAGATAAGTAATGTAATGTATGTACACAGTGACCTCACCATCAGAATAGTGAGTACAGCGCTGGTGTATAATACAGGATATAACTCAGGATCAGTACAGGATAAGTAATGTAATGTATGTACACAGTGACCTCACCAGCAGAATAGTGAGTACAGCTCTGGAGTATAATACAGGATATAACTCAGGATCAGTACAAGATAAGTAATGTAATGTATGTACACAGTGACCTCACCATCAGAATAGTGAGTACAGCGCTGGTGTATAATACAGGATATAACTCAGGATCAGTACAGGATAAGTAATGTAATGTATGTACACAGTGATCTCACCAGCAGAATAGTGAGTACGGCTCTGGAGTATAATACAGGATATAACTCAGGATCAGTACAGGATAAGTAATGTAATGTACGTACACAGTGACCTCACCAGCAGAATAGTGAGTACAGCTCTGGAGTATAATACAGGATATAACTCAGGATCAGTAATATAATGTACACAGTGACCTCACCAGCAGAATAGTGGGTGCAGCTCTGGGGTAGAATACAGGATATAACTCAGGATCAGTACAGGATAAGTAATGTAATGTATGTACACAGTGACCTCACCAGCAGAATAGTGAGTACAGTTCTGGAGTATAATACAGGATATAACTCAGGATCAGTACAGGATAAGTAATGTAATGTATGTACACAGTGACCTCACCAGCAGAATAGTGAGTACAGCTCTGGAGTATAATACAGGATATAACTCAGGATCAGTACAGGATAAGTAATGTAATGTATATACACAGTGACCTCACCAGCAGAATAGTGAGTACAGCTCTGGAGTATAATACAGGATATAACTCAGAGTCAGTACAGGATAAGTAATGTAATGTATATACACAGTGATCTCACCAGCAGAATAGTGAGTACAGCTCTGGAGTATAATAGAGGATATAACTCAGGATCAGTACAGGATAAGTAATGTAATGTATATACACAGTGACCTCACCAGCAGAATAGTGAGTACAGCTCTGGAGTATAATACAGGATAAGTAATGTATGGCCCTGGAGACCCTTATATATTCGGGGTAGTTACTTATATCTCATTTCAGTTCCGTGTAGCTGTGGTTTAGTGTTTCCAGACGACACGTTTGACTCCCCATATGGTGAACACTCGTCCTCTCGCTCACGTCCCAGAATCCTCTGCAGCCTATGGCCCCTGGATCCTCCTCTATAAAACTTCCTGACGCCTTTATAATGGAGTCTATGAGATTATTTTGGAAGTCTGTGCCCCCTCTATTTATACTATCAATCATTACTCCCATAGTGATGAGACCCCCAGATAATGGGGACACATGAGGATGGGGGGAGTTGTGGTTTAGAAAATGATGGTAATAAAACAAACATCCCGACTCCTCCGAAGCCCAAACCAGCGGATGTGGAAAACTTACGGAGAAATACAAGAAGGTTTATATTAGTCTGTTTGGAGGATACATTAAATGAGAACAGGGTTTCAGATTTCTTCTATTTATTTTATTGCTTTAGATTAGTGGTCTCCAAATTGCGGCCCTCCAGATGTTGCAAAACTACAATTCCCCGCATGCCCGGACAGCCTTTGGCTGTCCGGGCATGCTGGGAGTTGTAGTTTTGCAACATCTGGATGGCCGCAGTTTGGAGACCACTGCTTCAGATCAGTGTTTCCCAACCAGGGTGCCTCCAGCTGTTGAAAAACTACAACTCCCAGCATGCCCAGACAGCCATTTCTACCTATTCTATTAAAGTATTCTGCCTGACTGAGCAGATATGCCATTCTGAAACGTATAAATGCTAAGTGAAAATCCCTACGGATTGTGTTACAGTTTAAAGGTCACCCAGCTTTCCCAAGGCTCCTGTGCACCAAATTTATACATTTGACAGTAACACATTTCCCTATGCACCCAACCGAAGAACAACAGGGAACATAGTTATTTTAACATTTTGGAAAGATGAGTTATTAACCTGGGGGAGCTCTGAAATATAGTGGTAACCCAGCTAATTAGTGGTCATCCAGCTTTCCCAGGTTCCTGAACAGTAAATCTACTTTTTTCTGCACTAACTTAGCCCCCTAAAGTATATCGCTTGACTAAGCATATAAGCAATTTTGAAGGGTAGGAATGCTGAGTGAATATCTATACGCAAGATGTAACGCATTTTTAGACGTCAAACAACTTTTCCTGGTTCCTGAACAGTAAATCTACTTAATTCTGCACCAACCTAGCCCCCTAAAGTATATTGCTTGACTAAGCATATAAGCAACTTTGAAGGGTAGGAATGCTGGGTGAATATCTCTACGGGAAATGTAAGGCATTTTTAGATGTCATCCAGCTTTCCCTGGTTCCTGAACAGCAAGTCTACTTAATTCTGCACTAAACTATACTACTCAAGTACTTTGCTTGACTAAGCATATATGCCATTCTGAAGGGTAGGAATGCTGGACAAAAATCTGTGCATAAAGATGTAACACATTATTAAAGGTCATCCAGCTTTCCCAGGTTCCTGAATAGTAAATCTACTTAATTCTGCACTAACCTAGCCCCCTAAAGTATATTGCTTGACTAAGCATGTATGCAATTTTGAAGGGTAGGAATGCTGGGTGAAAAACTATACGGAAGATGTAACACATTTTCAAACATCATCCAGCTTTCCCTTGTTCCTGAACAGCAAGTCTACTTAATTCTGCACTAACCTAGCCCTGTAAAGTATTTTACTTGACTAAGTATATATGCATTTCTGAAGGGTAGGAGTGCTGGGTGAAAACCTGTACGGAAGATGTAACACATTTCAGAGGTAATCCAGCTTTCCCAGGTTCCTGAACAGCAAATCTACTTAATCATGCACTAGCCAAGCCCCCTAAACTATTTCACTTGATTAAAGGGGTTATCCAGGTAAAAACCTTTTTATATATATCAACTGGCTCCAGAAAGTTAAACAGATTTGTAAATTACTTCTATTAAAGAATCTTAATCCTTTCAGTACTTATGAGCTTCTGAAGTTTAGGTTGTTCTTTTCTGTCTAAGTGCTCTCTGATGACACGTGTCTCGGGAACCGCCCAGTTTAGAAGAGGTTTGCTATGGGGATTTGCTTCTAAACTGGGCGGTTCCCGAGACACGTGTCATCAGAGAGCACTTAGACAGAAAAGAACAACCTTAACTTCAGCAGCTCATAAGTACTGAAAGGATTAAGATTCTTTAATAGAAGTAATTTACAAATCTGTTTAACTTTCTGGAACCAGTTGATATATAAAAAAAAGTTTTTTCCTGGATAACCCCTTTAAGCATATATGCCATTCTGAAGGGTAGGAATGCTGCTGGGTGAAAATCTGTACGGAAGATGTTACATGTAACATGAGGTCACCCAGCTTTCCCAGGCTCCTGAGAAAGAAATCTTCTGAACTTCTGCAATGATGCATTTCCCTATGTGCCTCGCTGTTGCACAACATAGCACCTATGTATTGTGAAGTTTGAAAAGAGATAAAAACTATAAAAACCTCAACAATTATGATCCTCCAGCTGTTGCAAAACTACAACTCCCAGCATGCCCGGACAGCCGTTGGCTGTCCGGGCATGCTGGGAGTTGTAGTATTGCAACAGCTGGAGACCACTGCTCTACAAAGACTTTATGATTTTCGTGGATTTGTCCTTTAAGCGCTGGATCCGTTCCCAGGAATTATGATATTGCACCCGCTCGCTCGGTGACCCCCGTGACCCCGGGAGCGAGCGGCTCTTTAATAATGCATAGCGGGGGATGCGGGGAAAAGGCACTTTGTAAATAACAATAAATAAATGCAGGTGGATATTGGAGCGCGCAGTCCCAGCGCAGCGACACGGCATAAATCTTCCCCATCAATCCGCTTTTAACTACTTTTGCGCAGCACACGATCGGCGAGCGACGGCGCGGTGCAGACGCTCGCTGCACACAAATAAATTATTCAGATCCGCGGTTCACCCCAACGATATGCGCCGAGGAGGGAGACATTACCCAACGATGATGGATCGCTGTGACGGGCGTTTTAAAAGGCCCCTGGACGTGGTAAAAAAAAAAAATTAAAAGCGCCAACCTGCGAGCGGCGGCCAGGTAGAGCTGGCATGAAGGAGTTAATTACGGTGATTGACAGTTAATTGAGGAAAATGTTAATTATACGCGGCTGCCATTTGTTTATCGGCAATACAATAAAATTACCGCCACATTAACGAGAAAAACAACCCCAGGGTAAAACTACCATAATTGTGTTATTCATTATGACCGAGAGGGGGAGGAGGACGCCGGCGGCGGTGATGGTGTCGGCGCTCTGTGTGATCGGATTCATCCTCAGCCAACAATCCGATCGTATAAGTGAAAGTACGGTCACATGTGACCCGGCCAATTAACCCTTTCATCTTTGCTGTATTATCCCTGTACTGTGACATCACTGTGTGTATTATCCCTGTACTGTGACATCACTGTGTATTATCCCTGTACTGTGACATCACTGTGTGTATTATCCCTGTACTGTGACATCACTGTGTGTATTATCCCTGTACTATGACATCACTGTGTGTATTATCCCTGTACTGTGACATCACTGTGTATTATCCCTGTACTGTGACATCACTGTGTGTATTATCCCTGTACTGTGACATCACTGTATATTATCCCTGTACTGTGACATCACTGTATATTATCCCTGTACTGTGACATCACTGTATATTATGCCTGTACTGTGACATCACTGTGTGTATTATCCCTGTACTGTGACATCACTCTGTATTATCCCTGTACTGTGACATTACTATGTATTATCCCTGTACTGTGACATCACTGTATATTATCCCTGTACTGTGACATCACTGTGTATTATCCCTGTACTGTGACATCACTGTGTGTATTATCCCTGTACTGTGACATCACTGTGTGTATTATCCCTGTACTGTGACATCACTGTATATTATCCCTGTACTGTGACATCACTGTATATTATCCCTGTACTGTGACATCACTGTATATTATCCCTGTACTGTGACATCACTGTATATTATCCCTGTACTGTGACATCACTGTATATTATGCCTGTACTGTGACATCACTGTGTATATTATCCCTGTACTGTGACATCACTGCGTATTATCCCTGTACTGTGACATCACTGTGTGTATTATCCCTGTACTGTGACATCACTGTATATTATCCCTGTACTGTGACATCACTGTATATTATCCCTGTACTGTGACATCACTGTGTGTATTATCCCTGTACTGTGACATCACTATGTATTATCCCTGTACTGTGACATCACTGTATATTATCCCTGTACTGTGACATCACTGTGTGTATTATCCCTGTACTGTGACATCACTGTATATTATCCCTGTACTGTGACATCACTGTGTGTATTATCCCTGTACTGTGACATCACTGTGTATTATCCCTGTACTGTGACATAACTGTGTATTATCCCTGTACTGTGACATAACTGTGTGTATTATCCCTGTACTGTCACATCACTGTGTGTATTATCCCTGTACTGTGACATCACTGTGTGTATTATCCCTGTACTGTGACATCACTGTGTGTATTATCCCTGTACTGTGACATCACTGTGTATTATCCCTGTACTGTGACATCACTGTGTATTATCTCTGTACTGTCACATCACTGTGTATATTATCCCTGTACTGTGACATCACTGTGTGTATTATCCCTGTACTGTGACATCACTGTGTATTATCCCTGTACTGTGACATCACTGTGTGTATTATCTCTGTACTGTGACATCACTGTGTATATTATCCCTGTACTGTGACGTCACTGTGTATTATCCCTGTACTGTGACATCACTGTGTATTATCTCTGTACTGTCACATCACTGTGTATATTATCCCTGTACTGTGACATCACTGTGTGTATTATCCCTGTACTGTGACATCACTGTGTATTATCCCTGTACTGTGACATCACTGTGTATATTATCCCTGTACTGTGACATCACTGTGTATATTATCCCTGTACTGTGACGTCACTGTGTATTATCCCTGTACTGTGACATCGCTGTGTGTATTATCCCTGTACTGTGACATCACTGTGTGTATTATCCCTGTACTGTGACATCACTGTGTATATTATCCATGTACTGTGACATCACTGTGTGTATTATCCCTGTACTGTGACATCACTGTGTATATTATCCATGTACTGTGACATCACTGTGTGTATTATCCCTGTACTGTGACATCACTGTGTGTATTATCCCTGTACTGTGACATCACTGTGTGTATTATCCCTGTACTGTGACATCACTGTGTATATTATCCATGTACTGTGACATCACTGTGTATTATCCCTGTACTCTGACATCACTGTGTGTATTATCCCTGTACTGTGACATCACTGTGTATTATCCCTGTACTGTGACATCACTGTGTATTATCCCTGTACTGTGACATAACTGTGTATTATCCCTGTACTGTGACATCACTGTGTATTATCCCTGTACTGTGACATCACTGTGTGTATTATCCCTGTACTGTGACATCACTGTGTGTATTATGCCTGTACTGTGACATCACTGTCTGTATTATCCCTGTACTGTGACATCACTGTGTGTATTATCCCTGTACTGTGACATCACTTTGTGTATTATCCCTGTACTGTGACATCACTTTGTGTATTATCCCTGTACTGTGACATCACTGTGTATTATCCCTGTACTGTGACATCACTGTGTATTATCCCTGTACTGTGACATCACTGTGTATTATCCCTGTACTGTGACATCACTGTGTATTATCCCTGTACTGTGACATCACTGTGTATTATCCCTGTACTGTGACATCACTGTGTATTATCCCTGTACTGTGACATCACTGTGTATTATCCCTGTACTGTGACATCACTGTGTGTATTATCCCTGTACTGTGACATCACTGCGTGTATTATCCCTGTACTGTGACATCACTGTGTATATTATCCCTGTACTGTGACATCAATGTGTATTATCCCTGTACTGTGACATCACTGTGTATATTATCCCTGTACTGTGACATCACTGTGTATTATCCCTGTACTGTGACATCACTGTGATCGGGGGTTGTATTAGAAATCATGGGTGAGTTCCGACACTTTTATATCAGGACTTGACCCCTGGGGAGGAGCTTATACTCACTGTATGGGGGAGGGGCTTATACACACTGTATGGGGGAGGAGCTTATACACACTGTATAGGGGAGGAGCTTGTACACACTGTATGGGGAGGAGCTTATACCCATTGTATGGGGGAGGAGCTTATACCCACTGTATGGGGGAGGAGCTTATACCCACTGTATGGGGGAGGGGCTTATACACACTGTATGGGGGAGGAGCTTATACACACTGTAAGGGGGAGGAGCTTATACACACTGTATGGGGAGGAGCTTATACACACTGTATGGGGATGAGCTTATACACACTGTATGGGGAGGAGTTTATAAACACTGTATGGGGAGGAGCTTATACACACTGTATGCGGGAGGAGCTTATACACACGGTGTGGGGGAGGAGCTTATACACACTGTATGGGGGAGGAGCTTGTACACACTGTATGGGGGGGAGCTTGTACACACTGTATGGGGAGGAGCTTGTACACACTGTATGGGGGAGGAGCTTGTACACACTGTATGGGGGGGGAGCTTGTACACACTGTATGGGGGAGGAGACATCTCGGCCCAGAGTTTCCCTGTTCAGGAGTACAGCACCCTCCTCTTGTCACAGTCACCTGACTCATCGCGGTTTCCGTATATCGAACCCGTCGCAGTAATTTGCTGAATGATTTCGGAGGCTTCAGGAGACGAGATCATAACTTATACCGCACTTTACTGCCAGGTTTATTCTCGCTTTTTGTGAGGCCGTAAATTCTTATTAGATTCGGGTTTTTTTCCTCTTTTTTTTTTGCAAACATATGAAAGCGAATGATGTATAATAAACCGCGACTCATCGCAACACGGAGAATCTCAAAATCATTAGAGACAGAAGAGAAGGAATCTGAGGGGTTAAAGGTCAATAATAAAAATATGACAGGGGCCGGAGGAAATGATTTCTGTAAATTTGTGTTGGCGGTGGTGGAGGGGGGGATGGCGGATCATAATCCAAGATTACGGATCACATATGGCGTCACCTCAGATCTGCCAACACCAGGGAACCATCTGTGACAGGAGAGGAGACTGAAAATGACAAATATCAGACCTCAAGGGACTAAGATTATACAGCGTATCGGAAAAAGAGCAACTGATATCATCCTCTTATAACGCTCCAGTACTGATATAATCTCTATATATTACATATGTGACTGATATCATCCTCTTATAACGCTCCAGTACTGATATAACCTCTATATATTACATCATATGTGATTGATATCATCCTCTTATAACGCTCCAGTACTGATATAACCCCTATATATTACATCATATGTGACTGATATCATCCTCTTATAACGCTCCAGTACTGATATAACCTCTATATATTACATCATATGTGACTGATATCATCCTCTTATAACGCTCCAGTACTGATATAATCTCTATATATTACATATGTGACTGATATCATCCTCTTATAACGCTCCAGTACTGATATAACCTCTATATATTACATCATATGTGACTGATATCATCCTCTTATAACGCTCCAGTACTGATATAACCTCTATATATTACATCATATGTGACTGATATCATCCTCTTATAACGCTCCAGTACTGATATAACCTCTATATATTACATCATATGTGACTGATATCATCCTCTTATAACGCTCCAGTACTGATATAATCTCTATATATTACATCATATGTGACTGATATCATCCTCTTATAACGCTCCAGTACTGATATAACCTCTATATATTACATCATATGTGACTGATATCATCCTCTTATAACGCTCCAGTACTGATATAACCTCTATATATTACATCATATGTGACTGATATCATCCTCTTATAATGCTCCAGTACTGATATAACCTCTATATATTACATCATATGTGACTGATATCATCCTCTTATAACGCTCCAGTACTGATATAACCTCTATATATTACATCATATGTGACTGATATTATCCTCTTATAACGCTCCAGTACTGATATAACCTCTATATATTACATATGTGATGATATCTTCCTCTTATAACGCTCCAGTACTGATATAACCTCTATATATATTACATCATATGTGACTGATATCATCCTCTTATAATGCTCCAGTACTGATATAACCTCTATATATATTACATCATATGTGACTGATATCATCCTCTTATAACGCTCCAGTACTGATATAACCTCTATATATTACATCATATGTGATTGATATCATCCTCTTATAACGCTCCAGTACTGATATAACCTCTATATATTACATCATATGTGACTGATATCATCCTCTTATAACGCTCCAGTACTGATATAACCTCTCTATATATATATATATTACATATGTGACTGATATCATCCTCTTATAACGCTCCAGTACTGATATAACCTCTATATATTACATCATATATGACTGATATCATCCTCTTATAACGCTCCAGTACTGATATAATCTCTATATATTACATCATATGTGACTGATATCATCCTCTTATAACGCTCCAGTACTGATATAACCTCTATATATTACATCATATGTGACTGATATCATCCTCTTATAACGCTCCAGTACTGATATAACCTCTATATATTACATCATGTGACTGATATCATCCTCTTATAACGCTCCAGTACTGATATAACCTCTATATATTACATCATATGTGACTGATATCATCCTCTTATAACGCTCCAGTACTGATATAACCTCTCTATATATTACATCATATGTGACTGATATCATCCTCTTATAACGCTCCAGTACTGATATAACCTCTATATATTACATCATATGTGACTGATATCATCCTCTTATAATGCTCCAGTACTGATATAACCTCTATATATATATTACATATGTGACTGATATCATCCTCTTAGAACGCTCCAGTACTGATATAACCTCTATATATTACATATGTGACAGATATCATCCTCTTATAACGCTCCAGTACTGATATAACCTCTATATATTACATCATATGTGACTGATATCATCATCTTATAACGCTCCAGTACTGATATAACCTCTCTATATATTACATCATATGTGACTGATATCATCCTCTTATAACGCTCCAGTACTGATATAATCTCTATATATTACATCATATGTGACTGATATCATCCTCTTATAACGCTCCAGTACTGATATAACCTCTATATATTACATCATATGTGACTGATATCATCCTCTTATAACGCTCCAGTACTGATATAACCTCTATATATATTACATATGTGACTGATATCATCCTCTTATAACACTCCAGTACTGATATAACCTCTATATATTACATCATGTGTGACTGATATCATCCTCTTATAACGCTCCAGTACTGATATAATCTCTATATATTACATCATATGTGACTGATATCATCCTCTTATAACGCTCCAGTACTGATATAACCTCTATATATTACATCATATGTGACTGATATCATCCTCTTATAACGCTCCAGTACTGATATAACCTCTATATATTACATCATATGTGACTGATATCACCCTCTTATAACGCTCCAGTACTGATATAACCTCTATATATTACATCATATGTGACTGATATCATCCTCTTATAACACTCCAGTACTGATATAACCTCTATATATTACATCATATGTGACTGATATCATCCTCTTATAACACTTCAGTACTGATATAACCTCTATATATTACATCATATGTGACTGATATCATCCTATTATAACGCTCCAGTACTGATATAACCTCTATATATTACATCATATGTGATGATATCCTCCTCTTATAACGCTCCAGTACTGATATAACCTCTATATATTACATATGTGACTGATATCATCCTCTTATAATGCTCCAGTACTGATATAACCTCTATATATATTACATATGTGACTGATATCATCCTCTTATAACGCTCCAGTACTGATATAACCTCTATATATTACATCATATGTGACTGATATCATCCTCTTATAACGCTCCAGTACTGATATAACCTCTATATATTACATCATATGTGACTGATATCATCCTCTTATAACGCTCCAGTACTGATATAACCTATATATATTACATCATATGTGACTGATATCATCCTCTTATAACGCTCCAGTACTGATATAATCTCTATATATATTACATCATATGTGACTGATATCATCCTCTTATAACACTCCAGTACTGATATAACCTCTATATATTACATCATATGTGACTGATATCATCCTCTTATAACGCTCCAGTACTGATTTAACCTCTATATATTACATCATATGTGACTGATTTCATCCTCTTATATCGCTCCAGTACTGATATAACCTCTATATATTACATCATATGTGACTGATTTCATCCTCTTATAACGCTCCAGTACTGATATAACCTCTATATATTACATCATATGTGATGATATCATCCTCTTATAACGCTCCAGTACTGATATAATCTCTATATATTACATCATGTGACTGATATCATCCTCTTATAACGCTCCAGTACTGATATAACCTCTATATATTACATCATATGTGACTGATATCATCCTCTTATAACACTCCAGTACTGATATAACCTCTATATATATTACATCATATGTGACTGATATCATCCTCTTATAATGCTCCAGTACTGATATAACCTCTATATATTACATCATATGTGACCGATATCATTACTATAACCCTCCTCTTTTCCTGGGTTACACTGTATCATTTTGTCGCACTACCTGTAGTCCTAATGCGTTGGGCTCAGGGCTCAAGTCCTGCAGGAACGTGTGGGAACTGAGTTCCTGTACTTTTCCACAGCAGGAACACCGTTCCCATTAGCAGAAGTCCTGCAGGACCAGCCCTTAAGTGGAAATCTTGGGTGAGTTCCCACACTTTTTCCCCAGGACTTGACCTCTGATTGGGCTGTATATAATCCTGTGTTATATAAGGTCACAGTATATACAATCCTGTGTTATATAAGGTCACAGTATATACAATCCTGTGGTATATAAGGTCACAGTATATACAATCCTGTGTTATATAAGGTCACAGTATATACAATCCTGTATTATATAAGGTCACAGTATATACAATCCTGTGGTATATAAGGTCACAGTATATACCATCCTGTGTTATATAAGGTCACAGTATATACAATCCTGTGTTATATAAGGTCACTGTATATACAATCCTGTGGTATATAAGGTCACAGTATATACCATCCTGTGTTATATAAGGTCACAGTATATACAATCCTGTGTTATATAAGGTCACAGTATATACAATCCTGTGTTATATATGGTCACAGTATATACAATCCTGTGGTATATAAGGTCACAGTATATACAATCCTGTGGTATATAAGGTCGCGGTATATACCATCCTGTGTTATATAAGGTCACAGTATATACCATCCTGTGGTATATAAGGTCACAGTATATACAATCCTGTGGTATATAAGGTCACAGTATATACAATCCTGTGTTATATAAGGTCACAGTATATACAATCCTGTGGTATATAAGGTCACAGTATATACAATCCTGTGTTATATAAGGTCACAGTATATACAATCCTGTGGTATATAAGGTCACAGTATATACAATCCTGTGTTATATAAGGTCACAGTATATACAATCCTGTGTTATATAAGGTCACTGTATATACAATCCTGTGTTATATAAGGTCACTGTATATACAATCCTGTGTTATATAAGGTCACAGTATATACAATCCTGTGGTATATAAGGTCACAGTATATACAATCCTGTGGTATATAAGGTCACAGTATATACCATCCTGTGTTATATAAGGTCACAGTATAAACAATCCTGTGGTATATAAGGTCACAGTATATACAATCCTGTGTTATATAAGGTCACAGTATATACAATCCTGTGGTATATAAGGTCACAGTATATACAATCCTGTGTTATATAAGGTCACAGTATATACAGTCCTGTGGTATATAAGGTCACAGTATATACAATCCTGTGGTATATAAGGTCACAGTATATACTATCCTGTGGTATATAAGGTCACAGTATATACAATCCTGTGTTATATAAGGTCAAAGTATATACAATCCTGTGGTATATAAGGTCACAGTATATACAATCCTGTGGTATATAAGGTCACAGTATATACAATCCTGTGTTATATAATCTCACTGTATATACAATCCTGTGGTATATAAGGTCACTGTATATACAATCCTGTGTTATATAAGGTCACAGTATATACAGTCCTGTGGTATATAAGGTCACAGTATATACAATCCTGTGGTATATAAGGTCACAGTATATACTATCCTGTGGTATATAAGGTCACAGTATATACAATCCTGTGTTATATAAGGTCAAAGTATATACAATCCTGTGTTATATAAGGTCACAGTATATACAATCCTGTGTTATATAAGGTCACAGTATATACAATCCTGTGGTATATGTCACAGTATATACAATCCTGTGGTATATAAGGTCACAGTATATACAATCCTGTGGTATATAAGGTCACAGTAAATACAATCCTGTGTTATATAAGGTCACTGTATATACAATCCTGTGTTATATAAGGTCACTGTATATACAATCCTGTGTTATATAAGGTCCCTGTATATACAATCCTGTGTTATATAATCTCACTGTATATACAATCCTGTGTTATATAAGGTCACAGTATATACAGTCCTGTGGTATATAAGGTCACAGTATATACAATCCTGTGGTATATAAGGTCACAGTATATACAATCCTGTGTTATATAAGGTCACAGTATATACAATCCTGTGTTATATAAGGTCACAGTATATACAATTCTGTGTTATATAAGGTCACAGTATATACAATCCTGTGGTATATGTCACAGTATATACAATCCTGTGGTATATAAGGTCACAGTATATACAATCCTGTGGTATATAAGGTCACAGTATATACAATCCTGTGTTATATAGGGTCACTGTATATATAATCCTGTGGTATATAAGGTCACAGTATATACAATCCTGTGGTATATAAGGTCACAGTATATACAATCCTGTGTTATATAAGGTCACAGTATATATCATCCTGTGTTATATAAGGTCACAGTATATACAATCCTGTGGTATATAAGGTCACAGTATATACAATCCTGTGTTATATAAGGTCACAGTATATACAATCCTGTGGTATATAAGGTCACAGTATATACAATCCTGTGGTATATAAGGTCACAGTATATACAATCCTGTGGTATATAAGGTCACAGTATATACAATCCTGTGGTATATAAGGTCACAGTATATACAATCCTGTGTTATATAAGGTCACAGTATATACAATCCTGTGGTATATAAGGTCACAGTATATACAATCCTGTGGTATATAAGGTCACAGTATATACAATCCTGTGGTATATAAGGTCACAGTATATATAATCCTGTGGTATATAAGGTCACAGTATATACAATCCTGTGTTATATAAGGTCACAGTATATACAATCCTGTGGTATATAAGGTCACAGTATATACAATCCTGTGTTATATAAGGTCACAGTATATACAATCCTGTGGTATATAAGGTCACAGTATGTATAATCCTGTGGTATATAAGGTCACAGTATATACAATCCTGTGTTATATAAGGTCACAGTATATACAATCCTGTGTTATATAAGGTCACAGTATATATCATCCTGTGTTATATAAGGTCACAGTATATATAATCCTGTGGTATATAAGGTCACAGTATATACAATCCTGTGTTATATAAGGTCACAGTATATACAATCCTGTGTTATATAAGGTCACAGTATATACTATCCTGTGTATATATAAGGTCACAGTATATACAATCCTGTGGTATATAAGGTCACAGTATATACAATCCTGTGTATATATAAGGTCACAGTATATACAATCCTGTGGTATATAAGGTCACAGTATATACAATCCTGTGTATATATAAGGTCACAGTATATACAATCCTGTGGTATATAAGGTCACAGTATATACAATCCTGTGTATATATATATACGTATATATACGCCGCTGCAGGTTCCCTGTGATTGGCTTTTGGGGTGGGTGCGGAGTTCCCCTCCCGCAGGCGATCGATCACTTTTAGGGACAGCTCAGCCGCTCCGACTATTCCCCGATGACGAGTAAAATCCCAAATGTTAATCTCCCGCACAAACAGCGACTCCGCGCCCCGAGCTCTAATCCCGTCTGGGTTTATGGCAGAACCCCGCAGAAAACCTTCTGCACCCCGTCATGTGTGACAGAGAAGCGGCGCCCGCGGCTGGAGATTAGACTCATCCCTTCTGCAAACATCCACGTTCCAGATGCCGTTACCTGCGCTCGTCCGGCTCTGCTGTGCGGCCCCGAGGGGACTGAATCCCTTGTGTCACCCGGAGATAATCTGCCGGGTGCAGAACAAAAAGAATTCAAATTCCCAACGTCTGACAATCGCTTTAACCCCCCAGACCCCGGCGCTAACTGCTGTGATTGGCGTAAAGTCTGGATGGCCGGGGGGGCGGACTATGAAGGGTTAAGTGCGGACAGGCCTCACAAGCCGCGGCCATTAATTCCTCTGTCGTGTCTATTCACACACAAGAATGGGGCCGGCGGCATTTATTAACTAACCCCGGACCGCTCCGGCCTGGGACAATGATGGGGGGAGTGAGGGGCCGCAGGGTGCAGTTGGGGGGCACAGACGCCCCTTTGTGTAATGCGCTGGGGGGGGGGATGTGGTAGTTTGTAGAAATGTCTTCATGTTCTCTATATAAATCACAGCAGATGATGAACCCGTAGGGTGAACCGATTGTCCGGCACCCAGGGGCGGCCCATTCTGAACGGGGGGCAATTAGATGCTGGATATTTACTGCTGACATCATCAATTACCCCCCACCCCAGGATACCCTCTGTCTGCGATACTTTATATCTAAGCCCAACAAGTCTGTATGAATGAACACGTGATGCGCCTGACCTCCCAAACACTCATTATACGCCTCTGAGGTAGAGTTCATTGTCCAGGACCTTCATCAGTCCCTTTATTGTCCAGGACCTTCATCAGTCCCTTCATTGTCCAGGACCTTCATCAGTCCCTTCATTGTCCAGGACCTTCATCAGTCCCTTCATTGTCCAGGACCTTCATTGGCCCCTTCACGGTCCCTTCATTACCAAGGACCTTTATCAGCCCCTTCATTACCTAGGACCTTCATCAGTCCCTTCATTACCTAGGACCTTCATCAGTCCCTTCATTACCTAGGACCTTCATCAGTCCCTTCATTACCTAGGACCTTCATTAGTCCCTTCATTATCCAGAACCTTCATCAGTCCCTTCATTATCCAGGACCTTCATCAGCCCCTTCATTATCCAGGACCTTCATCAGTCCCTTCATTATCCAGGACCTTCATCAGTCCCTTCATTATCCAGGACCTTCATCAGTCCCTTCATTATCCAGGATCAGTGTCTTCATTACTGTGCAAACTCCCCTAGCGGATTATGTTGGTATCCACTGACTTCAATGGGTAGCAACTTAACCCTTTCCAGAATTTTCAAAGTGGAAAATACGCAAGAGGAATTTTCAGCTCTTCTTCAGATCTCCATAGGGTTGTTGATGGGGCTACACAGTCAGTGCCCCCACCAGAGCTCTCTGGACCAGGTATAATATAATAGTCAGGGACACTGCGTGTGAACATTACATGGACATTAGACTTTGTATCTAGAATTTCATTTTATTTGGATTAATTCATTTCTTTACACAGGTTTCCAGATCCTCTGCAGCTGCAAAGCTAAATGCTAAAATTCTTGCTGCCTGCAGCCACCACCAGGGGGAGCTCAGTGAAGCATGATAAATGTATCTACAGTCAGCTCCAGTGCTCCCCTAGTGGTTGAGGCTGGTAAGCAGAATATTATTTCATTTAAGGTGGCAGGCGGACCCCACAGGGCAGTGCACACTAGAGATGCAGTCACAGAACTCTATTTAGAGCATTCAGGACTTCTCTATTGTTAAGGACTCTGCTTGGGGGACTACAAGAAGCCTATAATTGTGGCCCCGCTCCAGTCCTGGGGTAGACGATGATTCTCAGACACTGGACTGGGATAAAAATCCACGTATGAGGAGGCAAAAAAGCGTCCCGCGAGGAGGAGGCAGCGGCGTGTCAGTTCTCACAGATGCACAGTGATCTGAGCAGAAACCTCCGCTCCTCACACCTGACAGATTTTCTCGAGACTTTGAAGCTTTTTCTCCTTCATCCTCAGAAACATCTTCAGAAGTCAAAATATAAGAGAATTAAAAAAAAATAAAAACTGTGAAAACTTCCCCCAAAACCTCAAAATCCGTAATCGTGAATCATTGTATCCAGCCGATCAAGATCACTGCTTGTTGTCAGTTAATGGATCCATGTGTTCCCTTTACCCAGTCTGATAACCTGATCTGGTTCTGATCACACATCAGGGGGCACAGGCATACAGCGGGCACCTAGTGCCAAATCTTTGTTAGTTGGGCCCCTGTAACAGATTTCGCATTAGGGTCCATTCAGTGATGTATTTACCATTAGGCCAACAAGGCCCAGGCCTAGGGCAGCAGTTAAAGGTGTGTGTTGTGGTGGTGGTGGGGGCGGGTGTTAGCAGAAATCCCGCTTTTAGGATTCTTGGTCTACTTTCATGTTACAATTTATCTCAGCGTTTCCCAACCAATGTGCCTCCAGCTGTTGCAAAACTACAATTCCCAGCATGCCCGGACAACCATTAGCTCTATACTAAGGCTCTATATCAAGGGTGTCCACCTGCGGCCCTCAAGCTGTTGCAACGCTACAACTCCCAGCATACCCAGACAGCTGTTGGATCTATACTGAGGCTTTATATCAAGGAAGTACAACCAACAGATCTCCAGCTGTTACAAAACTACAACTCCCAGCATGCCCGGACAACTATTAGCTCTATACTGAGGCTCTATATCAAGGGTGTCCAACCTGTGGCCCTCCAGCTGTTGCAATACTACAACTACCACTACCAGCATGCTGTTGGCTCTAAATTGAGGCTCTATATCAAGGGTTTCCAAGTGGAGGCACTCCGTGTGTTGGAAAACTACAACTCCCAGCATGCCCAGAGAGCCGCTTGCTCTATACTAAGGCTCTAAATCATGGATGTCCAACCTGCGGCCCTCCAGCAGTTGCAAAACTACAACTCCCAGCATGCCCGGACCACCAATAGCTCTATACTGAGGCTCTATATCCAGGGTGTCCAATCTATGGCTCTCCAGCTGTTGCAAAACTACAACTCCCAGCATGCCCAGACAGCTGTTGGATCTATATATACTGAGGCTCTAAATCAAGGAAGTACAACCTGCTGACCTCCAGCTGTTACAAAACTACAACTCCCAGCATGCCTGGACAACCTATAGCTTTATACTGAGGCTCTATATCAAGGGTGTCCAACCTGCGGCCCTCCAGCTGTTGCAAAAGTACAACTACCAGCATGCTGTTGGCTCTCTATTGAGGCTCTATATCAAGGGCGTCCAAGTGGAGGCACTCCATCTGTTGGAAAACTACAACTCCCAGCATGCCCGGAGAGCCGTTGGCTCTATACCGAGGCTCTATATCATGGGTGTCCAACCTGCGGCCCTCCAGCTGTTGCAAAACTACAACTCCCAGCATGCCCAGACAGCTATTGGATCTATACTGAGGCTCTATATTAAGGAAGTACAACCTGCAGACCTCCAGCTGTTACAAAACTACAACTCCCAGCATGCCTGGACAACCTATAGCTTTATACTGAGGCTCTATATCAAGGGTGCCCAACCTGTGGCCCTCCAGCTGTTGCAAAACTACAACTGCCAGCATTCTGTTGGCTCTATACTGAGGCTCTATATCATGGGTGTCCAACCTGCGGCCCTCCAGCTGTTGCAAAACTACAACTCCCAGAATTCCCGGACCACCAATAGCTCTATACTGAGGCTCTATATCCAGGGTGTCCAATCTGTGGCTCTCCAGCTTTTGCAAAACTACAACTCCCAGCATGCCCGGACAGCCAACGGCTGTCCGGGCATGCTGGGAGTTGTAGTTTTGCAAAGTGCATTAGGTGTTTATGAGCACACATCACACTTGACTACTCCATTCAATATCCCTTTAAGCCTCCATGTTCGGTCCGTGGCTGCAGAGATAATCAGTGATAGTTCATTGTGTGGCCCCCGGGAGCCGACCGCGCTCGTTCCTGGGTTATAAAGTGTCGTTCGTATCGCTGGATTTGTCCATTGTCCTCTCCCGGAGGTTCTATACAACCTGTAATGTGCGGCTTCCAGCAGACAAATGAATCTGCACACGGAGCCCAGGAGACGCATCCTTCTTCTGCGCGACGCCCCATATGTCACCCTCCTCTCTGCCCAGCGCGCCAAACAATATGCCCAGTTTTTTTTTTTCTGCAAAAAAAAAAAGAAGAGTGAATTAGCTTCTACATCCTTCACGGCCAAAGGAAGGTCAGAGAAGCCATCATCATCTGGTGACAAGAAGCGGCTATTACCGCGAGTAATGTGCCATCATCCAGCCGCTCCGTACACCGATAATACATCCTCAGGACAAGGATGGAAGCAGAGCGTTCGGCCGACGCCAAGTCGGGAATGCTGTGAGCTGACAGGAAGCAGAGATACTGAAAAAGAGTGAAAAACAAACATAGCGTGTTCTAGAAAGATGTGCCGATCACTGACAGGAAGCAGAGATACTGAAAAAGAGTGAAAAACAAACATAGCGTGTACTAGAAAGCCGTGCCGATCACTGACAGGAAGCAGAGATACTGAAAAAGAGTGAAAAACAAACATAGCGTGTTCTAGAAAGCCGTGCCGATCACTGACAGGAAGCAGAGATACTGAAAAAAGGTGAGGAACAAACACAGCGTGTACTAGAAAGCCATGCCAATCACTGACAGGAAGCAGAGATCCTGAAAAAAAGGTGAAGAACAAACATAGCGTGTACTAAATAGCTATCCAATCAATAACAGGAAGCAGAGATATTGAAAAAGGGGGAGGGGCAAACAGTGCGTTCTAGAATGCTGTGCCAATCACTGACAGGAAGCAGAGGCACTGAAAAAAGGTGAGGAATAAACACAACACATACTAGAAAGCTGTGCCGATCACAGAAAGGAAACAGAGGTACTGAAAAAAGGTGAGGAAAAAACACAGCACGTACTAGTAAGCTGTGCCGATCACTGACAAGAAGCAGAGATACTGAAAAAGGGTGAGGAACAAATATAGAGTGTACTAGAAAGCTGTGCTGATCACTGACAGGAAGCAGAGATCCAGAAAAAAGGAGAGGAACTGGAACAGTGGTGCTTAACGTCGATGATTTCAGCCAAAACTGTTCGTTGGGTGAAATGTAACAACCAGCAATGGTTTCAGCCAACAAGACTCATCCCAGAGAGATTGTTCGTCCATTATCGCTGATCGTGTCCGGTCAGGATCTATAACGAGCGGCCAATATGGACTAAAATGTATCCGGCTTCATCTGTTACACGACTGTTGGCCCATCATACCGCTATCTATGTGTACGGTGCGTGCACACTTACAGTCAGCCCCCATATCTCTCAGGGGATGTATCCAGACTCATATGGTCCGCAGGGGGAGGTCTCTATGGTTACGATTATTTCACCACTTGTCAAGTCAGAGGGATGTTACAGTCAGCTCGGAGGGTCTGTATCGCGGGCGATGTATCTGGTCGTGGGATGTTACAGTCAGCTCTGAGGGGCTGTATTGCGGGCAATGTATCAGATCGTGGGAGGTTACGGACAGTTCTGAGGGTCTGTATCGCGGGCGATGTATCTGGTCGTGGGATGTTACGGACAGTTCCGAGGGTCTGTATCAGGTCGTGGGAGGTTACGGAGAGTTCGGAGGGTCTGTGTCGTGGGCGATGTATCAGGTCGTGGGAGGTTACGGACAGTTCCGAAGGGTCTGTATCAGGTCGTGGGAGGTTACGGACAGTCCCGAGGGTCTGTATCAGGTCGTGGGAGGTTACGGACAGTCCCGAGGGTCTGTATCTGGTCGTGGGAGGTTACGGACAGTCCCGAGGGTCTGTATCTGGTCGTGGGAGGTTACGGACAGTCCCGAGGGTCTGTATCTGGTCGTGGGAGGTTACAGACAGTTCGGAGGGTCTGTATCAGGTCGTGGGAGGTTACGGACAGTCCCGAGGGTCTGTATCAGGTCGTGGGAGGTTACGGACAGTCCCGAGGGTCTGTATCTGGTTGTGGGAGGTTACGGACAGTCCCGAGGGTCTGTATCTGGTCGTGGGAGGTTACGGACAGTTCCGAGGGTCTGTATCGCGGGCAATGTATCAGGTCCTGGGAGGTTACGGACAGTTCCGAGGGTTTGTATCTGGTCGTGGGAGGTTACGGACAGTTCCGAGGGTCTGTATCGCGGGCGATGTATCTGGTCGTGGGAGGTTACGGACAGTTCCGAGGGTCTGTATCGCGGGCGATGTATCAGGTCGTGGGAGGTTACGGACAGTTCCGAGGGTCTGTATCGCGGGCGATGTATCAGGTCGTGGGAGGTTACGGACAGTTCCGAGGGTCTGTATCGCGGGCAATGTATCTGGTCGTGGGAGGTTACGGACAGTTCCGAGGGTTTGTATCTGGTCGTGGGAGGTTACGGACAGTTCCGAGGGTCTGTATCGCGGGCGATGTATCTGGTCGTGGGAGGTTACGGACAGTTCCGAGGGTCTGTATCGCGGGCGATGTATCAGGTCGTGGGAGGTTACGGACAGTTCGGAGGGTCTGTATCTGGTCGTGGGAGGTTACGGACAGTTCGGAGGGTCTGTATCTGGTCGTGGGAGGTTACGGACAGTTCCGAGGGTCTGTATCAGGTCGTGGGAGGTTACGGCCAGTTCCGAGGGTCTGTATCAGTTTGTGGGAGGTTACGGACAGTTCCGAGGGTCTGTATCGCGGGTGATGTATCAGGTCGTGGGAGGTTACGAACAGTTCGGAGGGTCTGTATCTGGTCGTGGGAGGTTACGGACAGTTCCGAGGGTCTGTATCAGGTCGTGGGAGGTTACGGACAGTTCCGAGGGTCTGTATCAGGTCGTGGGAGGTTACGGACAGTTCCGAAGGGTCTGTATCTGGTCGTGGGAGGTTACGGACTGTTCCGAGGGTCTGTATCTGGTCGTGGGAGGTTACGGACTGTTCCGAGGGTCTGTATCGCGGGCGATGTATCAGCTGCTTGTTAGGCGTTGAGATATTAATTAGAGATGGCAGTCTGGTCTCCGTCATTTCCTCGGCCTTAATGATGATCTATTCAGTGCTTGTCCTGTGAAGGCCTTGAGATTCACCATCTGCCGCTCCTCTTTCCACCCGCTCGCTCCCAGAGATGCTCGCTCTGCTGTCAGGACTGGAGCGGTAATAGGATCGTTATCATTCTGCTCGGTTTCCACGAAAACTTGATGCTTTGACTTTACTTTCAGCTAATTAAAGAAATCAAATGTCAAAGGAATCTCCGGAGCGGAGGGATCCATCATCCTGGGGCCCAAATAGGACGGTCCGATCACAGGCGTAGACACCAACAGAAAACAGATGAGCCCCAGCCTCACCCCAGTCATGACCTTCTACAATCACATGAAGGGCCCCGTATTATTAGGCCTCATACACATGTACGGTGGGTCCCTAAAGTACTGTATTACATAATGTGGGTCTACAGGTTTCCACTGAATCTGTAATACGAATTCATGAGGCCTAACTCTAAACTCAACCAATCTCTCTGTAGTGTAGATAGAGAGGAAAGCATACATGGAAGGCAGCTCATATAGGCTGTATATAGGGAGAAGAGCATCCATGGAGGACAGCTCACACAGGATGTAGATAGGGAGGAGAGCATACATGAAGGACTGCTAACAAAGGCTCTAGATAGGGAGGAGAGCATACATGGAGGACAGCTTACACGGGCTGTAGATAGGAAGGAAAGCATACATGGAGGATAGCTCACCCAGGCTGTAGATAGGGAGGAGAGCATACATGGAGGGCAGCTTACACAGGCTGTAGAGGGGGAGAAGAGCATACATGGAAGGCAGCTCACACAGGCTGTAGATAGGGAGAATGGCATACATAAGGGGCAGCTCACACAGGCTGTAGATGGGGAGAGGGCAGCTCACATAGGCTGTAGATGGGGAGGAAAGCATACATGGAGGGCAGGTTACACAGGCTGTAGATGGGGAGGAGAGCATACATGGAGGGCAGTTCACACAGGCTGTAGATAGAAAGGAAAGCATAAATGGAGGGCAGCTCACACAGGCTGTAGATAGGGAGGAAAGCTTACATAGAGGGCAGCTCACACAGGCTGTAGATAGGGAGGTAAACACACAAAATGTATTAATTCTGAGAACAAAAGGATTGGGCATGCTGACAGCTTAATCCTTCAGCTGTCTAAGTATATTAGGAGTTGTAGTTGTGCAACAGCTGGAGGCACAATGGTTGTGAAACACTGTTCCAGACATTGGTAGAGTTTGGATTCAACTTATCATGGTCATCCTGGAACCAAATATTATTATAACTTGATGGAAAAGCCTGGCGAATACATTCGGCTACTGACAGGAAGGAAATATACACAATTCTGTCTTCATAATGTTCTGACAAAATAAAAAATTACAAAAACAAAAAGAGGATGCGGCCTATGAATCATTGCCACCAATGCTACAAAGTAGCGATTTATTACGAGGATTCCTGACCGCTGATCTCATTAGAGACGAGTGTCCTGGATAACACAAAGTGATAGGTACAAGCAGCAGATTAGCCGCGCGCAGAAGTGCCACCGCCACCACCGCCGCACAGCAGAGCGTCCTCAGAGACAGATAGAGATCTCAGCAGACAGATGTGTTCTCCCAGAAGCTGATAAAAGCCCGGACAGGTGAGCCGGCTGCCGGCTGACTAATAGCCGAGCGTGTCTTACAGCAAATGACATTAATCCCCAGCAAGTGACAGATAACCTCGCTGCAAATCCATCAGCCCCGGGTCAGCGGCGAGGTTCTGCCGCGCTGCGCTGCGTAATTGAAACCTTAAAGCCACTTTCCAGCTGTGAAGTTGTCTCTGGTAGAGAGAGGCCATTATTACTCTATGCCACACACGTCCGGGTCCCTCATATTAGAGGTGAACGAGCAGCCCCTCTGATTGGTCACGACCGCCGCACTTCAAAGCATCCGGGATTAAGCGCTAATCTGCGGGAAATCACTTCCGCTATAGGGAACCTAAGATTCGATGTAAAGTTATGCTCACACATGGCCGATACGCTGTAGATTTGTTACAGATTTATCCAAATAACTGCAAAAGGGAAGTCAAAATCCACAATGTTTCAGTCCCGTGTGAACACACTTCTAATATAGTAACCAATACACGGCGATAACGCGAAAATCTGATATTTTGATAGATAAATCTGAAATAAACATTTTTTATAAAATAAAAAAAGCGTAATTTTTCAGATCATATGCCCCTTTATAATCCAATCACATAACCTGGCATTTCCCAATACAGAAAATATCATTCACCATTTAGTCCTGAAATTAGAAAATCTAGGAAATATAATAAACTGAAATTTAATACATCAGAAAATATCATCTAAAATGTTAATAATCCAGAAAACATAATAAACTGAAATTTAATAAATTTGAAAGTCTAATCTGGAATTTTATAATCTAGAAAGAAAATAAATAATAATGATAATAATAAATAATAATGATGATTATTATTATTATTGTTATATAATAAATATATAATAATAGTAATAATAATCAAATATATAATAATAAATATATCATAATAATAATCAAAAAAATAATAAATACATAATGATAATAATAAATATCTAATAATAATAAAAAAATATGATGATAATAATAATAATATAGTAATATAATACACATACATATAATGATAAAAATTGGAATCTAGAAAATCTCACGATTTGGCTTTAAAAGAATCAGAAACATTTCCTAATCTGACATTGATAATGCAGAATAAAAAAATAAAAATAAAAAAAATAAAAACACAAAAGAAATGAGAGGAAAAAAAAACAAAATAAATGTGGAATGTGACATTTTCGCCTAAGACGTTAAAGGGGTACTCCGGTGAAAACCTTTTTTTTTTTTTTTAAATCAACTGGTGCCAAAAAGTTAAACAGATTTGTAAATTACTTCTATTAAAAAATCTTAATCCTTCCTGTACTTATTAGCTGCTGAATACTACAGTGGAAATTCTTTTCCGTTTGTAACACAGAGCTCTCTGCTGACATCACGAGCACAGTGCTCTCTACTGACATCTCTGTCCATTTTAGGAACTGTCCAGAGTAGGAGAAAATCCCCATATGCTGTTCCTAAAATGGACAGAGATGTCAGCAGAGAGCACTGTAGTCATGATGTCAGCAGAGAGCTCTGTGTTCCAAACAGAAAAGAATTTCCACTGTAGTATTCAGCAGCTAATAAGTACATGAAGGATAAAAACATTTTAATAGAAGTAATTTACAAATCTGTTTAACTTTCCGGCACCAGTTGATTTAAAAAAAGAAAAAGTTTTCACCGGAGTACCCCTTTAACTTCCTCAGTCATGTGACCTGTCTCATGGCCAAAGTCACAACGTAACTCTATCCTAAATGATCAAATTAGCAGCTCCAGGGATCACACTTCATATTGGTCTTCCTGACGCTCTGGCTTCAAAAGTTTTCTCAGGACATGCTGGGACTTGTAGTTTTTTTTTTTTTTTTTTTCCAGTTTGTCCGGGAATGCTGGGTGTTGTAGTTTCGAAAAAAACAGCCAAGAGAGTTGCAAGGTTGGGGAACACACTTTTACATAAACCTTGTAGGACAAGTTTGTAAAGGCGCTTCAAGTCAGTGAAGGTGTAAAGGGTTAACAATCCTTTTAAAATTCATGATCACATTCATATAAACACCCGCCCCCCCCCCCCTACTGCGAAATCACCGCGTCCGACAAAGGATGAGGCCGAGCGTCCGCGGTTACGTTTGTGCTCAGACATAAGAGGATTTATCCGGCCGCGGCGCATCTGCTATTGGCAATTAGGAAGAAGAATGTGTCAGGAGTCAGAACGCCGGCGGAATGCGATATCGGAAACGCGCCGGCCGTTCATTACCCATGCTGTCGGAAAAAAGAATACGGCGCAACAAAACAACATGGCGGGGCAGGGCGGGGGCGGCGTGGGGGGGGGGGGGGGGGTGCGCACAACACATACGGGTCACAGTATATCAAAGGAAGTGGTCTCCAAACTGCGGACCGCCAAGAGCAGTATCTAGTCACATGTTCACCTCGATCAATGCTAAGACTGATCCTGTTCCACCCCTTTCCCCAGGGTAGGGAGTGCAAACCCCAGCTTCTAGTCCTGGCTAGACCAGAGTAGATTGAGTGAGCACCCATTGCCTCCCAATGTTGCAAAACTACAACTCCCAGCATGCCCGGACAGCCATTGGCTCTGCCACCGACAAGCAGGACACCTAGCTCTGCCCTCAACAAGCAGGACACATCGCTCTGTCCCCGACAAGCAGAATACATCGCTCTGCCCACGACAAGCAGGACACATCGCTCTGTCCCCGACAAGCAGAATACATCGCTCTGCCCGCGACAAGCAGGAGACATCGCTCTGTCCCCGACAAGCAGAATACATCGCTCTGCCCGCGACAAGCAGGACACATCGCTCTGTCCCCGACAAGCAGAATACATCGCTCTGCCCGCGACAAGCAGGACACATCGCTCTGCCCCTGACAAGCACGACACATCGCTCTGCCCCTGACAAGCACGACACATCGCTCTGCCCCCGACAAGCAGGAGACATCGCTCTGCCCCTGACAAGCAGGACACATCGCTCTGCCCCTGACAAGCACGACACATAGCTCTGCCCCCGACAAGCAGGACACATAGCTCTGCCCCCGACAAGCAGGACACATAGCTCTGCCCCCGACAAGCAGGACACATAGCTCTGCCCCCGACAAGCAGGACACATAGCTCTGCCCCCGACAAGCAGAACACATCATCGCTTTGCCCCCGACAAGCAGGACACATCGCTCTGCCCCCGACAAGCAGGACACATAGCTCTGCCCCCGACAAGCAGAACACATCATCGCTCTGCCCCCGACAAGCAGGACACATCGCTCTGCCCCCGACAAGCAGGACACATCACTCTGCCCCCGACAAGCAGGACACATCGCTCTGCCCCCGACAAGCAGGACACATCGCTCTGCCCCCGACAAGCAGGACACATCACTCTGCCCCCGACAAGCAGGACACATCGCTCTGCCCCCGACAAGCAGGACACATCACTCTGCCCCCGACAAGCAGGACACATAGCTCTGCCCCCGACAAGCAGAACACATCATCGCTTTGCCCCCGACAAGCAGGACACATCGCTCTGCCCCCGACAAGCAGGACACATAGCTCTGCCCCCAACAAGCAGAACACATCATCGCTCTGCCCCCGACAAGCAGGACACATCGCTCTGCCCCCGACAAGCAGGACACATCACTCTGCCCCCGACAAGCAGGACACATCGCTCTGCCCCTGACAAGCAGGACACATAGCTCTGCCCCCGACAAGCAGAACACATCATCGCTTTGCCCCCGACAAGCAGGACACATCGCTCTGCCCCCGACAAGCAGGACACATAGCTCTGCCCCCAACAAGCAGGACACATCACTCTGCCCCCGACAAGCAGGACACATCGCTCTGCACCCGACAAGCAGAATGTATCATATCAAATATATTACTTAATATTCCACCCCCAATAACCATATTACTCTATATTCCACCCCTGACACCCATATTACTCTATAATCTCCCGACACCCATTTTACTCTATATTCCACTTAGATATCCATATTACTCTGTACTCCACCCCTGACACCCACAATACTCTATATTCCACCCGACACCCATTTTACTCCATATTCCAACTGTCACATCCATATTATTCTATATTCCACCCCTAAACCCATATTACTTCACCAGATACCCATGTTACTCTATATTCCACCCGATACCTATATATTCTATATTCCACCCCTAACACTCATATTACTTCATACTCCCCCCCCCCTAACACCCATACTACTTTATACTCCCCCCCCAGACCCATACTACTCCATACCCCCCCCCACACCCATACTACTCCGTACTGCACCCCTGACACCCATACTACTCCATACCACCCCCCACACCCATACTACTCCCCCCAACACCCATACTACTCCCCCCCCAACACCCATACTACTTTATACTCACCCCCAACACCCATACTATTCCCCCCCACACCCATACTACTCCCCCCAACACCCATACTACTCCATACCCCCCACATCCATACTATTCCCCCCCACACCCATACTACTCCCCCCCCAACACCCATACTACTCCCCCCCCAACACCCATACTACTCCCCCCCAACACCCATACTACTTTATACTCACCCCCACACCCATACTATTCCCCCCCACACCCATACTATTCCCCCCAACACCCATACTACTCCAATCTCCCCCCACACAAATACTACTCCATACTCCCCCCAACACCCATACTACTCCCCCAACACCCAAACTACTCCCCCCCCCAACACCCATACTACTCCATACCCCCCCTGGTATTGCTCTGTCCTCCCCTCTTATACCCCTGTAGCCTCTCTGCACTGACTCCCCTGCCTAACCCCCCCCCCCCATAACCTCGCACCCAGCCTTTTGTCTCCCGCCCGCTCAGCTCCATCCCAATCCTCTTCCCCATCCTGGAGACGCATCACTCGGTGACAGAGCCGCTATTTTTAGGATAATTGCACATTCATCAAAACCCACACGAAGCCTCACCGGCGTTTTATAGAGATCTTAAAATGATGCCGTTAATGAGGAAAAATGTATTCTGGATATGCAACTCCGCAGCTCGCAGGAACCATGAAAAACCGCTGAGCGTCGCCGCCTCCTCCTACAATGCGACGGAAAGTCTACAAGAACCGACTCATCTGTAGATAGAGGTACCGGGACCTAAAACCATCCTGCAAAATGTCCATAGCGGCCGTCACCCAGATCTCCACAGGCGTCTCTATTATTACTATCACCATGGCTATAAGGCTGTGTTCACATGGCACAATTTCTGCTATTCCACTCAAATTCCACACATAAAAGCAGACTGCGTATTTTTCGCAGTTTTGAGGAATTCCTGCAGCATTTCTGTACTTTCAATGGGGGCTCTAAACGGAATTCTGCAAAATTTAAAGACATGTCTTATAATTTTGCAGAATGCAGAATTTCCCAAATTCCGCTGTGTGAACAGGATAGTGTTGAAGTTTATGTACAGTAGATGTTGTGGAATTTCCGAGCGGAAAATTCCTGCAGAACACATTGCAGAAATCCTGCCGTGTGAACATGGCATAAGCATCTGTCTATATGGCTGATTCGCCATGTCTCTATAAGGAACCAGGAAGATCAGGATGAGCAGAATTTCCAGACGAGATCCTGGACTGGATCCCTGAACTTCCTTTTCCATAGACTAGGGCAACATTTCCCAACCAGGGTGCCTTCAGCTGTTGCAAAACTACAAGTCCCAGCATACTGGGAGTTGTAGTTTTGCAACAGTTGGAGTCACTCTGGTTGAGAAACACTGTCGCAGTACAAATTGTGGACCTTCAGCTGTTACAAACTACAACTCCCAGCATGCCTGGACAGTGTTTGGCAGAGTTTGGGAGTAGTAGTTTAGCAACAGCTGGAGGCACCCTGGTTGGGAAACACTATCCCAGTGCAAACTGTGGACCTCCAGTGGCTGCAAAACTACAACTTCCAGCATGCCCGAACAGCGTTTGACTGTTTGGACATGCTGGGAGTTGTAGTTTTGCAACAACTGAAGGCACCCTGATTGGGAAACACTGTCACAGTGCAAACCGCAGACCTCCAGCTGTTGCAAACCTACAGCTCCCAGCATGCTCGGACAGCGTTCTGCTGCCTGGACATGCTGGGAGTTGTAGTTTAGCAACAGCTGGAGGCACTCTGGTTGGGAAATACTGTCCAATGCAAACTGTGGACCTCCAGCTGTTGAAAAAACTACAACTCCCAGCATGCCCAGACAGCCGTTGGCTGTCTGGGCATGCTGGAAGTTGAAGTTTTGCAACAGCTGGAGGCACTCTGGTTGGGAAACAGTGTCCCAGTGCAAACTGTGGGCCTCCAGCTTTTGCAAAACTATAACTCCCAGCATGCCCGGACAGCGTTCCGCTGCCTGGACATGCTGGGAGTTGTAATTTAGCAACAGCTGGAGGCACTCTGGTTGGAAAACACTGTCCCAGTGAAAACTGTTGACTTCCAGCTGTTGCAAAACTACAACTCCCAGCATGCCTGGACAGCGTTTGGCTGTCTGGACATGCTGGGAGTTGTAGTTTTGCAACAGCTGGAGGCACTCTGGTTGGGAAACACTGGAGTAGAGACACCAGATAAGTGCGAGTCCCACCTGACATCTCCATGGAATGACTCCTCCGCCTCTCATATTCTGCTTATTAGGAATTACATTAAAGCAGTAATAACATGAAGCAGCAGGAGGTGGCACTACAGAAGACGGCGGCCGCCACCATGGTATAGAAATTAATATCTGCAAGACTTCACAACCTGCTGTCACCCGCAAGACGCTGAGGATCAATGGACACCACGTCCGATCGTGACACATACACCTAACATTTTTTTTTTTTCATCGTTGTGTAGGGAGTATTAAAGGGATACTCCGGGGGGGGGAACGTCTTCAAATCAACTGGTGCCAGAAAGTTATACAGATTTGTTAATTACTTCTATATAAATATCCTAAACCTTCCAGTATGTTGTCATGCTGTAAGTTGTCGTTTTGCAACAGCTGGAGGCACTTTGGTTGGGAAACACTGCTCTGTATCAAGGGTGTCCAACCTGCATCTATTTAGCTGTTGCCAAACTACAATTCCCAGCATGCCCGGACAGCCGTTGGCACTATACTAAGGCTCTATCAGTGTTTTCCAACCAGAGTGCCTCCAGCTGTTGCAACACTACCATTCTTTGGATGCCCAGACAGTTTTTGGCACTATACAGTGGCTCTATATCAGTGTTTTCAAACCAGGGGGCCTCCAGCTGTTGCAAATCTATCACTACCAGCATGCCCGGACAGCCGTTGGCACTATACTGAGACTCTATATCAGTGTTTTCCAACCAGGGTGCCTCCAGATATTGCAAAACTACCACTCTCAATATGCGCAGACAGTTTTTGGCACTATAATGAGGCTCTATATCAGTGTTTTCCAACCAAGGTGCCTCTAGATATTGCAAAACTACCACTCCCAGCATGCCCAGACAGCCATTGGCACTATACAGTGGCTCTATATCAGTGTTTTCCAACCAGGGGGCCTCCAGCTGTTGCTAAACTAGCACTCCCAGCATGCCCAGAAAGCCATTGACACTATACTGAGGCTCTATATCAATGTTTTCCAACCAGGGTGCCTCCAGCTGTTGCAAAACTACCACTCCCAGCATGCCCAGACAGTTTTTGGCACTCTAATGAGTCTCTAATCGTGTTTTCCAACCAGGGTGCCTGCAGATGTTGCAAAACTACCACTCCCAGCATGCCCGGACAGCCATTGGCTGTCCGGGCATGCGGAGAGTGGTAGTTTTGCAAAAACCAGAGGCACCCTTGTTGGGAAACACTGACATAGAATGTGAATGTGAGTCAGTCAGTCGTAAGTGGCAGCAGGTGCACCGGGGTCCTATGAGGGGGTGCAGGGCCCCCATTTCCTCTATAGCATATTATCCAGGAGGCCGCCGCCACACACAATGTGCTCAGAACCTCAATTAAACCGCGCACGCCTTACTGAGCAGCCAATTATAATGGGAATAAAAGCGAGAGCGCACACAATTCTCAGGGCCGGCGCCGACTAATATTTACACGCAATCGCTCAGCTTTTACGAAGTTCTACAGAACCAATTTGTCTCATTAACCTGAAATTATAAGCGAGAAGGCGAGAATCCTCCAAAGCTGGAGGAAGAGGACGCAAAACAAAAGGGGAGACTGTAATAAAATTCACATCCTACCAAGCAGAAAAAAGAAGATATTAAAAGGCAAAATGGTGAAGAGGAACCGAGGAGCTCACGGGAATACAGAACGGGCGTCACAGCAAAAAAGTGGCGGTTCAGGACCTACCAGTGGGTGATCGGGATGGGGCTTAAAAGGGGTACTCCGGTGGAAAACTATTTTTTTTTTTTAAATCAACTGGTGCCACAAAGTTAAACAGATTTGTAAATTACTTCTATTAAAAAAAACTCTTAATCCTTCCAGTACTTATCAGCTGCTGTATACTACAGAGAAAGTTGTGTGGTTCCTTCTGTCTGACCACAGTGCTCTCTGCTGACACCTCTTTCCGTATCAGGAACCGTCCAGAGCAGCATATGTTTGCTATGTGGATTTGCTCCTACTCTTGACAGTTCCTGACATGGACAGAGGTGTCAGCAGAGAGCACTGTGGGGTCAGACTAAGGGTGCATTCACACTGAGAAATAGGAGAGGAATCCACGCGTAAAAATTCCGCCGCGGAATTTACAGCTTTTTTCCCCCACGCGGAATATAGGGGGAAACAGTTTTTTTAATTTTTTTTTGCTGGACTACAACCAATTTCCCTTTTTATTTTTTTCGTGCAGAATTTATTCGCGAATTTAGCACAAATTTCATGTGTAAAAATGTTTACCATTGACTTCAATGGACTTCTGCTTGAGTATTTCGCAAAAGAAGAATGAACATGTTCTTTCTTCTAGCGGAACGGAATTCCGAGGCGGAATTCTGCAAGCGGAATTTACGCAGTGTGAACAGTGCAGAGTATAATACATTGAAGTCAATGGCAAAGCAGAGGTAAATTATTTCTAAATGGGGAATTCAGGAGGAATTACTCGGGTAATTAAAATAATTTCAGAAAGAAATACAACTTCCTCTGGAGCATACAGCAGCTGAAGGATTGAGATTATTTTAATAGAAATAATTTACAAATCTGTATAACTTTCTGGCACAATTTTATTTTAAATAATTTGCTTTCCACCGGAGTACCCCTTTAAGTGGGAGTGGGAGACAGGAAGTCAGATGTTCACAATATGGAAGGAGACAGGAAGTCAGGTGCACAGAATACTATAGAAGACAGGAAGTCAGGTGCACAGCATACTATAGAAGACAGGAAGTCAGGTGCACAGAATACTATAGAAGACAGGAAGTCAGGTGCACAGAATACTATAGAAGACAGGAAGTCAGCTGCTCACAATACAAAAGGAGACAGGAAGTCAGCTGCTCACAAAACTGAAGGGAACAGGAAAACAGGCACCAACAACACTAAAAACAGGAAGTCAGGTACTTTAAATACTAGAAGAACGGAAGCCAACTGCTCACAATACTAAAGGGAGACAGGAAGTCGGCCATTCACACTACTGAAAGAGACAGGAAGTCAGCCAGTCACAATAATAACAGAAACCGGAATTCAGCGCCTTAGAAAAGAAACAGGAAGTCAGCTGCTTATAACAATAATAAAGAGAGAAAGTCAGGGGCTCACAATAAAAATTGGAAACAAGAAGTCATTGGCTGATAATAGAAACAGGAAGTCATTGGCTGATAATAATAATAGAAACAGGAAGTCATTGGCTGATAATAATAATAGAAGCAGGAAGTCATTGGCTGATAATAATAATAGAAACAGGAAGTCATTGGCTGATAATAATAATAGAAACAGGAAGTCATTGGCTGATAATAATAATAATAATAGAAACAGGAAGTCACTGGATGATGATTAATAGAAACAGGAAGTCACTGGATGATGATTAATAGAAACAGGAAGTCAGCTGCTAACAATAATGAAGGAAATGGGAAGTCAGCAACTAACAAAACTGGAAACATGAAAAAGAAAAAAACTCCAAAAGAAGGCGCTAATCCATAAAGGTCAAAGATGACTATTGTATTAACATAACTGTGTTTTATTAGATTAAAAGACAGTCAGCCAATACATCCATAGCAAGACGCGTTTCGGGTATACTATTACCCTTTCAATTGCAGAAAAACTGAAAAAGAGTAATAGTATACCCGAAACGTGTCTTGCTATGGATGTATTGGCTGACTTTCTTTTAATCTAATAAAGTACGGTTATGTTAATACAATAGTCATCTTTGATCTTTATGGGATAGCGCCTTCTTTTGGAGTTTTTTTTTCTTTTTCACGTTTACTACTGGAAACCGCTGCCACGGCTCCTGGTCAAGCTCCTCCGGCCTGCAATCCCAGGAATACCCCTATTACAGGGGTGATATACTTATATATCTCGATCTACCAGGTGAGAGTCCCCGATTCAGAAGCTCAACCGCTATTCAGTGTATCCACAGGAAACAGGAAGTAAGCAGCTCACAATAATGGAAGTAGGAAATCAGCTTTTTATAATAATAATAATAACAACAAAAAGTCAGAGGCTCACAATAAAAAGTGGAAGCAGGAAGTCAGCTCAAAATAATACTGCAAATAGGAAGTCAGCTGATTATAATAATAGAGACAAAGTCAGGGGCCCACAATAAAAAGTGGAAGCAGGAAGTTATTGGCAGATAATAATAATAGAAACAGGAAGTCATCCGCTGACAATATCAGAAAAAGTAATAAAGGCAGGAAGTCTGGCGATCATACTAATAATAGGAGAGGGAAGGTGGCCAAGTCTGCTGACAGAGAGAAGCCGTGACAGTAGGAAGGACATTGCGGCATTTACTAGAATTGTCACCGGCAGATGACCGACATCTCACCTGCAGTAATCCGGAATTCCTAATCTCACTGAGACTTTAAGTGTAAACTTTCCCCACGGCCCCGACCTCGCTGTTTATTCCGGTCCCATTACCAGTGCACCCCCGCAGGACTGCCATCACCTTCTGTGACTAGGGAGGAAAACAGCCAAGGTATTTTTAGAAAGGCAAAGCCAGAACCCTGAGAGGTGTCAATCACCCCCCCCCCCCCCCCCCTGCGCTAGTCAGGAGACTCCAAATAACCATATCAGCATCTTCAATATTAACCCTTCTCTAGCTGATGAGGTCACTACAATCTGAGAAGCACTGTATGTGTGTGTGTACAGTCTAAAGTGGGTGTGCAATCACACGAGACAATAGATGACAGAGATGGCACTCACCAAAAGGGCCTTCTTTATCCAAATTTTGCGGTGCATACAGACAAGGGCAGGTAAAAGTGAGAGGGCAGGGGCGTCCGTTGGACGCCCCTGCCCTCTCACTTTTACCTGCCCTTGTCTGTATGCACTGCAAAATTTGAATAAAGAAAACCCTTTTGGTGAGCGCTGTTGCTTTCGGTAGTGGGGTGAAGTTGGGGTAAGAGGATAGGGTTGTAAAGAAGGATTAGGGCCGCAGGAAATTGGTGAAATCTATAAACCAAATTTAAAGGGGCATTGTCAGATCCAAAAACTTTTTATATGTTGTTACTGACGACCTTTTGTAATACGGTTGTTTAAATTTTTTTGAATATTTAATAAAGAAAATGGTTTCTGAAAATCCTACCACTAGGGGTCCCCATACCTACTGGGACACTAACCAGTCCTGGAGTAGCATCAGGCTTGTCCATGAGTCATAGAGAAGAGATGAGTCATGGACAAGACTGCATGAGCAGACACACCAATCCCCTCTCACCACAAGGGAGGGACACGCCCCCTCCCACCACACACCAATCACCTCCCACCACCACAAGGGAGGAACACGTCCCCCTCCCACCACCACAAGGGAAGAACACGTCCCCCTCCTACCACACACTAATCACCTCCCACCACCACAAGGAAGGAACATGTACCCCTCCTACCACACACCAATCACCTCCCACGACCACAAGGGAGGAACATGTCCCCCTCCAAACAAACACCAATCACCTCCCACCACCACAAAGGAGGAACACGCTCCCCTCCTACCACACAGCAATCACCTCCCACCACCACAAGGAGGGACACGCCCCCTCCTACCACACACCAATCACCTCCAACCACCACAAGGAGGGACACGACCCCTCCCACCACACACCAATCATCTCCCACCACCACAAAGGAGGAACACGCCCCCTCCCACCACACACCAATCACCTCCCACCACCACAAAGGAGGAACACGCTCCCCTCCTACCACACACCAATCCCCTCCTACCACCACAAGGAGGGACACGACCCCTCCCACCACACACCAATCATCTCCGACCACAAGGAAGGGAAACACCCCCTCCAACCACACACCAATCCACCCCCTCCAACCACACACCAATTGCCTCCCACCACCACAAGGGACACGCCCCCTCCCACCACACACTAATCGTCTCCCACCACCACAAGGGACAAGCCCCCTTCCCCTGAGAGGATTTCTAACACTGTGAGCTAATGAAAAGAGGGATTGTTGTTAATAATATAAATATGTTGTTGTTAATAAATCACCTCCCACCACCACAAGGGAGGAACACGTCCCCCTCCCACCACCACAAGGGAGGAACACGTCCCCCTCCTACCACACACTAATCACCTCCCACCACCACAAGGAAGGAACATGTCCCCCTCCTACCACACACCAATCACCTCCCACGACCACAAGGGAGGAACATGTCCCCCTCCAAACAAACACCAATCACCTCCCACCCACCACCACAAAGGAGGAACACGCTCCCCTCCTACCACACACCAATCATCTCCCACCACCACAAAGGAGGAACACGCCCCCTCCTACCACACACCAATCACCTCCCACCACCACAAAGGAGGAACACGCTCCCCTCCTACCACACACCAATCCCCTCCTACCACCACAAGGAGGGACACGACCCCTCCCACCACACACCAATCATCTCCGACGACAAGGAAGGGAAACACCCCCTCCAACCACACACCAATCCACCCCCTCCAACCACACACCAATTGCCTCCCACCACCACAAGGGACACGCCCCCTCCCACCACACACTAATCGTCTCCCACCACCACAAGGGACAACCCCCTTCCCCTGAGAGGATTTCTAACACTGTGAGCTAATGAAAAGAGGGATTGTTGTTAATAAATATAGGTGATAGAGGCATAAAAATTAGAAGAATATGATCAGGATTAGGGACTGAGTGACAATTTTTCTTTTTTTTTCTTTTTGTGGGATCTGACAGGTACCCTTTAAATAATTTCAGTCCCCATTTTCAATAAAAGTCTTTATAGATGAAGGGAATCTTATAGCCTGGTATTACATATCAGGCACCTCTGGCGGATCCTCGGACGCTCTATAAGACACAGGAAGCGTTTGATTTGGTAATGAACTTAATCATTTATTATAATGGCTTCCATCACTTCGGGCCAAACACGACTTCCAGAAATTGATTGGAAATTAATTTCCTTTTGTGTATGATAGGAAATGTATTATTTTTACATTTATAACACTTTATAATCATTATGGATACGTTACTAAAACCGTCGCCGAGCAAAGCAATATCAGTTTTATGCTCAGTCTTACAGGAAATGCGCAACGTGAGGGCATTCGATAAAATACTCTAATAAATAAGGATGGTAAAACATAAGAAGGAATTAAAATATTAAATAAGATAACATAATAAAATTAGAAATCACATTAAAGCCATAAAATGTAAAATTATAAAACACTAAAAAAAATTGCAAAAAAAAAACCAAAAAACCTAAAGTATTAGAAAAGATAACGTAAGAAAATTAGAAACCATCTGTAAATTATAAAACACTAAAAAAAATTGCAAAAAAAAATTTGAAAATGGTAGAAAAGATAAAATATTAAAACATAGTAGAACAGATATGATATATATAAGTATTATGGAAGAAATAGAGAGAAAAGATACAATAATATAAAAAAAAATTAATAAAATTTTTTAATATCATATAAAAAAGATAAAAATACAATAATGTATGAAAGGGCTAATTCTGGATTTAATTAAAAAAAAATTATAAAAATGAAAAAAATAAAACAGCTGATTTCTTAAAAAAATAAAAAACAGCTCCACCCCTGTTCTCAGGCTGTGTGTGGTATTGCAGCTCAGTTTTACAGAAGTGAAAGGAGCCATTTGTAATACTACACACAACCTGAGGACAGGGGTGGTGCTGTTTTGGAAGAAATTAGTTCTGTTTATCTATTTCTGGACAATCCCTTTAAAGGGGTACTCCGCCCCTAGACATCTTATCATAAGACATAAGATGTCTGATCGTGGGGGGGTCCGGCCGCAATCTCCGGCGCAGCACCCCAGTCATTCAGTGCATGGCGCAAAGTCTGCTGCGTGCTGGATGGCTGATGCCACAGCAGTCACGCCCCCTCCATTCATATCTATTGGAGGAGGCGTGATGGCTAGTAGACATGTACATAGAGGGGGTGTGGCGTGATGTCACAAACACAGAAACTCCAAGCTTCCATGTTCAGAACGCTGAGGTTAAAGAGGTATTCCAGGCTAAAACTTATATATATCAACTGGCTCCGGAAAGTTAAACAGATTTGTAAATTACTTCTATTAAAAAATCTTAATCCTTCCAATAGTTATTAGCTTCTGAAGTTGAGTTGTTGTTTTCTGTCTAACTGCTCTCTGATGACTCACTTCCCGGGAGCTGTGCAGTTCCTATGGGGATATTCTCCCATCATGCACAGCTCCCGGGACGTGACATCATCATTGAGCCATTAGACAGAAAACTTCAGAAGCTAATAACTATTGGAAGGATTAAGATTTTAGAAGTAATTTACAAATCTGTTTAACTTTCCGGAGCCAGTTGATATATATAAAAAAAAGGTTTTGCCTGGAATACCCCTTTAAGAAAATAAAAGAGAAATATTTTAAATAAAACTCAAATTAAAGGTACAAAAAAAATAAAAACATAAAATACATGAAGATACAATATATAATCCAAAAATAAAAATATAAACCTATACAAAGTAGATGCAGCTGAGTTGTAATACCACACACAGTCTGTATGGACAGGTAGGGCGCTGTTGTATATATATTTTAAAAAAAATTCTAATCAAAGGGGCTATCTAGGAATAGAAAAACTGAGCTACTTTCTTTCAAAAAACACTTCCCGTCTGTCTCCAGGTTGGGTGTGATTCTGCAGCTCAGTTCCATTGAAGTGAATGGACCCAAGTTGTAATACCACACCCAACCTGGAGACAGACGTGGAGCTGTTTTTGAAAGAAATTATCTGTGTTTTCTTATCCCTGGATAACCCCTTTAAGATTTCAAATAAAATACAAGATAAAGTTATCAAAAAAAAAAAAATTATATAGAAAACACTAATTAAAATAATTCAAAACTAAAAAAAGTAATAAAAACCAATAATAATATAGTAAATTAAAGGGGTTATCCAGGAAAAAAAAATGTTTTATATATCAACTGGCGTCACGAGCTCCCAGCATCGGCTCTGGCGTTCGGAACAGTTTGTTCCAAATGCTGAGCAGCGGAGTACCCCTTTAAGGGGACAAATAAGGACTAGGATCAAACATTAGAATATTACACACTTACAGTTTAGTATTTAAAGGGGTATTCCAGGGGAAAAAAAAAATATATTATAAAATATATCAAATGGCTCCAGAAAGTTAAACAGATTTGTAAATTACTTCTATTAAAAAGTCTTAATCCTTTCAGTACTTATGAGCTGCTGAAGTTGAGTTGTTCTTTTCTGTCTAAGTGCTCTCTGATGACATCTGTCTCGGGAACCGCCCAGTTTAGAAGCAAATCCCCATAGCAAACCTCTTCTACTCTGTCCAGTTCCTGAGACAAGCAGAGATGTCAGCAGAGAGCACTGTTGCCAGACAGAAAACAACTCAACTTTTGCAGCTCATAATTATTGAAAGGATTAAGATTTTTTAATAGAAGTAATTTACAAATCTGTTTCACTTTCTGGAGCCAGTTGATATAAAAATATTTTTTTTTCCCCCTGGAATACCCCTTTATATACTAAACTGTAAGTGTGTTATATTCTAATGTTTGATCCTAGTCCTTATTTGTCCCCTTAAAGGGGTACTCCGCTGCTCAGCATTTGGAACAAACTGTTCCGAACGCCAAAGATGGTGCTGGGAGCTCGTGACGTCACGACCCGCCCCCCTCAAAGCAAGTCTATGGGAGGGGGCGTGTCACGCCCCCTCCCATAGACTTGCATTGAGGAGGCGGGGCTATGACATCACAAGCACTCGGCGTCTGCTCCAGCATGAGCTGAGCCGCAGAGTACCCCTTTATCATTGTAAAGGTGCTGTGGAATTTGTTGTTTGCTATAAAATATTATGATTATTATTTAATAATAAAAAAAAAAAAAAAAAAAAATTACAAAATAAAATGCTAATTTATATAATAAAAAAATAAAATATTGTATAAATAAAATGCACAAAAAGTTTGTAAGAAAAACAAATAACTAATTATCCTTAATTAATCCTTAATTATGATTATTAATAATAATAATAATAATAAATAATAATAATATTTATTATTATTATAATCTATAAAGAATAATAACAATAATACATATTAATTTAAATATGATTATTTTTTATTATAAAAAAAAATTTTTTTTTAAATAATATTTAAAGCGATAAACTTTTTGGAAATTTTATTTTTTTTCTTCTAAGAAGCGCGACATCAGCCCGGAGCGACACGTGAAAGGAGAAAACGGTGCAATGTTCCTTTATGTTTTTTGTCCCATGTACCAAGACAAGCGGAGTAGAACGTCCCCCCGTTTCCCATTCTCACCCCCCCCCCCCCACCTCCCTCCGCTCGGATGATGTCATCTCGCAGGAATCTGCGTGCAGCTGGTCGCTTCTGAAAAGAACAGATCACGGATCGAAAAGACTTGGCCTTGTATATTCACCCCGCGTCTCCGCTCTGCACACAAACATTTATCTTCCGCCTAATTTCATTATTTTTTTCCGTTTTTTTTATTGTCTTTTTTTGTGTGCGTGTTGTTGTTTTTTTCCCCTCTATTCTTCCTATGAGTACAAAACCCAAATGCAGCGTCCGACGACCCCCGAACAAAAAGAAAGCGAAACGACAAAACATATAAGTAAAAATAAAGAAGTTTTTCAAGTTTTCGCCGCACTTTCTCAGGCCGCCATATCAATACACAAAGGCCGGAGAATGGAAGTGATTATGAGGCTGTGACGCGGCGCGGATCTGGCGCAGCTTTTCTGTGGTTTATTATTTTGTCTCCGTAATCTTTTTCCTTTTATTCCCGGAGCCTTTAGAAGGGATCAGACAAAGGATGCGGATATCCAAACCATATGCGCCCCCCCCCCCCCTTATAGATAAAGGCCCCAACTCAATATCCTCACCAGTGATTATGACACCAATAAACTCCGGTACATTATACCTGTATAACGCTCCGGTCCTGACATCATGACCCCCCGTCTTTGTCTATTGGGGTGATAATGTACAGCAGACTCCGGCGCGCTCGCTTTGATCTGGATTCCACCCTTTAAAGTGTCGTGGAAATCCCTGGGTGACTTGTAATTTCCTTATGACTTCCAGAAGGCGATATGTCGCTATTTATATATTAAATTGTCCCCGGGAGTCGTGCGCGAGCAGCTGGTGTCGCTCATACGTGATAAATGTTTCCCGTATGGAGCGCAACCTGCAAACCGCACAGGGCCGCGTCTTATGTTCACGTACTTTAGAATCATTACTGTGAAATTCTGCATCCACCGGAACGCCTCCGGATTGTCAGAATATCTGGACTCCAAACCGCTGCAAAAACTACAATTCCCAGCATGCAAAAATACAACTCCCAGCATGGCCCGGACAGCCAACGGCTGTCCGGGCATGCTGGGAGTTGTAGTTTTGCAACAGCTGAAGGCACACAGGTTGGGAAACACATCCTAGTGTCCAGGCATGCTGGGAGTTGTAGTTTTGCTATATCTGGTTGGGTGTTTGGACATGCTGGGATTTGTAGTTTACAATATCTGGTTGGCTGTTTGGGCATGCTGGGAGTTGTAGTTTACAATATCTGGTTGGCTGTCTGGGCATGCTGGGAGTTGTAGTTCTTCAATATCTGGTTGGCGGTCTGGGAATGCTGGGAGTTGTAGTTTTGCAATATCTGGTTGGCTGTTTGGGCATGCTGGGAGTTGTAGTTTTTCAATATCTGGTTGGCGTTCTGGGCATGCTGGGAGTTGTAGTTTTGCAATATCTGGTTGGCTGTCTGGGCATGCTGGGAGTTGTAGTTTTGCAATATCTGGTTGGCTGTTTGGGCTTGCTGGGAGTTGTAGTTTTGCAATATCTGGTTGGCTATCTGGGCATGCTGGGGGTTGTAGTTTTGCAATATCTGGTTGGCTGTTTGGGCTTGCTGGGAGTTGTAGTTTTGCAATATCTGGTTGGCTGTCTGGGAATGCTGGGAGTTGTAGTTTTGCAATATCTGGTTGGCTATCTGGGCATGCTGGGAGTTATAGTTTTGCAACAGCTGAAGGCAAACTGGTTGGAAAACACTTCCCAGTGTCAGGGCATGCTGGGAGTTGCAGTTTTGCAATATCTGGTTGGCTGTTTGGGCATGCTGGGAGTTGTAGTTTTGCAACACCTAGAGGTCCACAGTTTGGAGACCACGGCTGTAGACAAATGACACTGGACCTGTCATTCACACATAACCTATGTAACAATCAAGTTACAGTATTTTCCTCTAATCCAACCCGGAATACTGTGGTCACATGCTGGATTAGAAGGATTTAGAAGGATCTGATGCCGGTGTAATGAAATTACACAGATATACAGAATACTTAAAGGAACATTAACTCTAGAAAATATGGCTACAATCTACAAACACACAACTTTTGTCTGGCCCGATAAAAACGCCCCCTCATTGTCCTCCTATATGACGCAGTTTTTTGTGACTTTTTATTTTTTTCCCCAAAATATGAGTATAGGTGTTTCTTCTTTTGCCCCTTAGCCCTTGCGTTTTTCTCATCACAGGTCATGTGATTCATGAGTTTTTAGCAGCAAATATTTCTGCCGCGGAAACCCCGATTCCGGCGCCCAGAGAAAGAATAGTCATATTTATTCTTTCTGCAGAATCTGCTCGGAAACGCATTGCCGTCTATGAGACTGTGCATACCGTCTTTCCCTGAGCGATTCCAGCGCCTGCTGGATCATTCATATATGCTGAATGTCCGCCTGTATTGTCCGGGACAGACAATTCGCCCATTTTCGGCCGTGTGAACATGGCCTACGGGAGGAGAAACATGACAAAAACATCATAAAAGGATAAAAGAAATAAATAAAACACCAAACGCCACATGGGTTCAGGGTCTCATATCTGGTTGCGGTGTTATTGGCCCCAAAAAACGTATTGCGGCAAGAATGGCTTTTTAGAGTATTTTTTTTAAAGAAAAATATAGTGATTAAAGGGGTACTCCGGTGAAAAACTATTTGTAAATTACTTCTATTAAAAAATCTTAATCCTTCCAGTACTTATCAGCTGCTATATGCTCCACAGGAAGTTGTTTAGCTCTTTCCAGTCTGACCACAGTGCTCTCTGCTGACACCTCAGTCAATGTCAGGAACTGTCCAGAGTAGGAGCAAATCCCTATAGCAAACCTCTCCTGCTCTGGACAGTTCCTGACATGGACAGAGGTGTCAGCAGAGAGCACTGTGGTCAGACAGGAAAGAACTACACAACTTCCTGTGGAGCATACAGCAGCTGATAAGTACTGGAAGGATTAAGATTTTTTAATAGAAGTGATTTACAATTTTTTTTTTAACATTCTGGCACCGGTTGATTTAATAAAAAAAAAAAAAAAAAACATTTCTTCACTGGAGTACCCCTTTAAGATAAAAAAAATTCATGGTCTGCACATGGCCAGAAGGAGCACAGCGGCGTGGAGACAATATGGTGGCACTGGGATTCTAAGCGGTATCCGCGCTTAATAATGTCTCTATATTTTCTCGTGTTTTACGTCGTGGCTCCTTTAAGACATTCTTGCTGCTCTCAGGGTCTTATCGCAAATCCCAGAATAATGCGATTGTGATTCCTCCGCGTATATGGGACGTCACCAAGCGGAGACCGCGCATTCCGTAAAAAAGTAAGACGCTTCTGCGCTGATCTCCCGGAGATGAGATTTCGGGAAGCCTCAGATGAAGGGACACATTTCTTTTGTTGCGCGGTTCATCCGGGTGCGGAGTTCCCAGGGTTATAATCTCCTCCCCCCCCCCCCCCCCCCCACAAACAAATACAAGAGAATAAAGAGAATAATCAATCAATGCCGAGAGAAGGGGGCGAGTGGGGGGATGGAGGGGGGGGGTTGTTTATTTCGGGGGTCACTATAGTTAATATGTAGAATTTCGAAAGCTTTATTAAAAGTAACAAGGGCGACTGACGGATCTGGGATTGATGGGTGAACCCCACAGGTCTCAGGGGTGACTTCTAGAGACAAAAATTGGCGCCGATTAATCGCTATGTGCACAATCTATGGTGCGGAGTAATGGTGTTGCTGATAATATAATAAAATAATAATAATATTATCACTATTAATTATTATTATTATTATTGTAATTATTATTATTATATCATATTATTAATTATTATTATGTATTTTTATAGCGAACCTGGTGGCGGTTTTCCAGGTGTCAACACTATTGCAGAACTGCCAGCTGAACTTTTGCTGTTGCAAAACTACAACTCCCAGCATGCCCGGACAGCCGTTGGCTGTCCGGGCATGCAGGGAGTTGTAGATTTGCAACAGCTGGAGGCACACTGGTTTGGAAACACTGAGATACAGGAATAGAGATAAAAAGAATATACCAATGACTTGTGTGCCTCCAGCTGTTGCAAAACTACAACTACCAACAATCTATGTTATGTATTTATTATTATTATTTCACAATAATCATACTTTATTATTTTTTCTTCATCATATTATTAATAATATCATACTTTATTATTTTTTTTATTATTATTAATAATAATATGAATAAGAAAAATGATAAAGTATGATTATTGTGATAATAATAATATATTATTATTATTATTATTATTAATAATAATGATATGAAGAAGAATTGTGATATAATAATAATAATATGAAGAAGAATGATTATTGTGATATAATAATATTATATTATTATTATTAATAATAATAATAATAATAATAAGAATTGTGATATAATAATACTTCATTATTATTAATAATAATATGAAGAAGAAAAATAATAAAGTATGATTATTGTGATATAATAATCATTTATTATTATAATTATTATGTATTTTATAGCGCCCCTGGTGGCGTTTTTCATGTGTCAGTGATACTGCAGAACCGCCATTGAAGAGGACAAGTGTTACAGGTGCAAGGATAACAGTGTTCCCCGACCAGGGTGCCTCCAGCTATTGCAAAACCACAACTTCCAGCATGCCCGGACAGCCGAAGGCTCCAGCAACAGCTGGAGGCACACTGGTTGGGAAACACGGAGATACAGATGCAGAGAATATACCAATGACTAGACACATTTGCCAATCAGTACTGTGGGAAAGCTGGGTGATCGGCAGTGATAGAGCTGTAATGGCGGCCATTAAAGATTTTTTTTTTTTCAGCCATCACTCAAGAAGTGAGTTTGTTACAATGTATCAGTCTGGAGTGGTCGCAATTGTAACAAGCCCTCAGCCTTCAGCTGTCCGGGCATGCTGGGAGTTGTAGTTTTGCTGCCGCTGGAGGCCCCCTGATTGGGAAACACTGGTTTAGATCATAGCTGGACTGTTTGGCACATTCACGTGATGCCAGGTGCCCGCCTGCACGCCCGACTACTTCTCCATTTTTCTCTCCAGCCGCTGGACAGAGACTTTTCCCGAAAGACGCCATAAATCTCGCCGCCGCAGACAGACTCCGAGAGGCGACGGCTTCAATTTATAACGTCAATTTGTTGCAAATGATATTTTATGGGTGTTATCCACGTGCTGCTCAGGAGTCGAAAACTAAATTAAAACGTATTACAGCATCCAGCTATTGGCAAAACAGCCCTGCCGGGCCGCGTAACGTGTTTAATGCGGCTTGTAGAGCAATTTATCCCCCCTCCCCCCCCCCCCCCATCCTGTAATTCCGAATCCAAAACTTCCAGCGTCTCTGATAGAAACAAGAAACACTTGTGCGGCCCTGGATACGGCTAACAAGATTATTCCACAGCAACAGACGCTTGGGAAAAGAGAGAAGAAGAAGGCGGCTGCGAAATCTGCTCTGGGACAAACACAATCCAATCCTGGACCCCGAGACCAAACAGAATGCAGCAAATGGGATCGGCTATTATAGCGCCCCCCTCCCTTCAAGAGGATAACAGCCATGTCTGACAAGTTCTTATATATTCTATTCAGCTTTACTGGTTGGTGTTTCCCAATCAGGGTGCCTCCAGCTGTTGCAAAACTACAACTCCCAGCATGCCTTCATAGCCTTCATCATAATACTTCCTTCGGTAACCCATCTCCTTCTTTACCCACCCTTTCATCTGTAGCCTTGTCTTCATCAGCAGTAGCAGTGCTTAGTGTAACCCCTTCCTTTATGTACACAATGCTGCCTTCTGTATCTAATCTAGTCCTCCACCCTCAGTTTAGTATGCTGACTTGTGTTTAAGAAAGAAAGTACGGAGGGTCCAGCACTTTGTTGCAAGCAGCTTTATTGAAGATACATCACACCATAAAAACGACAGTCTCTTTCTTCAATATTGGATGCCTTGCCGGGCACCGGTCCGTACACCGTACATGAGGGAAGGTGAGCTGGATCACTCATTTGTTTGTTGACTTGTGTTTAGCAGTAGTTCAGTACTTGGTGTAACCCCTTCCTTTATGTACACAGTGCTGCCTTCTGTATCTATTCTCCTCATGCATCCTGCTTTTAGTTTGCTGACTTCAGCAGTAGTTCAGTGCTCAGTGTTACCCCTCTTTTTATGTACACAGTGCTGCCTTCTGTATCTAATCTCCTGCTCCACCCTCCATTTAGTCTGCTGACTTGTATATGGCAGTAGTTTAGTGCTTAGTGTCACCCTATCCTTGCTGTGCTGCTGATTCTTTTCTTTCTACTCCTATAGCATCTTGCAAAGTAGTGTACTGTGTAAATCATCTCCTAGCACAGTGACAGCCTGTTCAGTACAGTGCACTTTTACCAGCACTAGGTCATGGTATAACAAAGGTTGGCTGGGCAACTAAGGGAGGAAGTGCCTGTGTGTGTACTACTGGCAAACATCCCAGCTCTGGCTCTGCCCCCTGAAATGTAGAGCATGAGAAATAGCTATGCACCATAGAGGAGGCACTGAGAGCACTCGCACCACCTTGTCACCACTATGTAAGGTGAATCTAACATATCCAGGCAGGTTTATGAAAATCTTCAGAAATGACAGGAACATTTCTAAGTAGCTGCTTTACAACATGTTACATCTGTGATCTGAAATCGCACCAGCCCCCTCCCCCCCCTCCCCCTCCAGACCGGGATGGAAGGATTTTTCGCTTCCAGGAGAACGTTCAATATTCCTCTTTTCCTTTTTTCCACGGCAATAATAGGTAATAAAGCGCGGAGACAATTTACATGGAGATTCGGCTCAGGGTGGATGCAGCGCGCAGTGAAGTGATCGGCGTCCTGCCCTTCTCCCGCTTCAGCTGCTGTAATGTTAATTCTCATAATATAATTTGTCTTATTTATTGCTTCAATTATGGGAGATAATCCCAGAAATACAATTCCACAATAATCTGCCACCATTTCCATAGTAATTGATCTTTTATTTATTGCACCGGAGAAGCGCTCTGTGAGCAGCGCTATTATTTCAGATTGCTTCTTTAATAGCGGCATTAAGTAAAGCCCCCGGCATTACGGAAAATAATCACAAGGCCTTCGAGGTGCAGATATCAAATCCGAGCTGCTATCCGGCCACCACCGCGCTAAAGAGTAAAATTGGATCGTCATAAGAGGACAGAAGGAGAGGGTTACCCCAACCTGCGGTCAGCGCGGCCTCAGAGGTCGCCATGTTGGCTCCATTCCTGCACTGTACGATCGGATGCGACAAGGGACGACTGCGGCCGCTGTCTCCTATACTAAAGCCTGAGACACGGGAGCGAAAACGCAGATTGCTTACACAAGTATGGAGAATACGTCTGTGGGTTTTTACCAATTGACTGAAAATACTGCGTCTATACGCCATGTGCCGCAAGTCCACCATACAAGGAATCTACCAGGGAACAACATGGTCTTCCCTACTCTGCCGCCTATAGACCCCATGGCCTTGCCCACCCTGATCACCCACCAATCCCAACACCTTTCTTCCCATCCTATTTACCTGACAAGTCATGTGATCAGTGCCATCTCCCCTTCTTTCCTATATTACCTCATATAAAAATCCCCAACATTGCCTTTCCTGGGGCCACTTTGACATCTTTAGGGTACCTATGGCACCACATGGACCACCTATGCCAACCTGATGGGCCACATGGACCTCCTATGCCTACCTAATGGGCCACATGGACCTCCTATGGCTACCTGTGGGGCCACATGGACCTCCTATGGCTACCTGTGGGGCCACATGGACCTCCTATGGCTACCTGTGGGGCCACATGGACCTCCTATGGCTACCTGTGGGGCCACATGGACCTCCTATGGCTACCTGTGGGGCCACATGGACCTCCTAGGGCTACCTGTGGGGCCACATGGTCCTCCTATGGCTACCTGTGGGGCCACATGGTCCTCCTATGGCTACCTGTGGGGCCACATGGACCTCCTATGGCTACTTGATGGGCCACATGGGCCTCCTATGCCTACTTGATGGGCCACATGGGCCTCCTATGCCTACTTGATGGGCCACATGGGCCTCCTATGCCTACCCATGGGGCCACATGATCCTCTAATGGCTACCCATGGGGCCACATGCACCTCCTATGCCTACTTGATGGGCCATATGGACCTCCTATGCCTACCCGTGGGGCCACATGGACCTCCTATGCCTACCCGTGGGGCCATATGAACCTCTTATGCCTACCTGATGGGCCACATGCACCTACTATCGCTACCTGTGGGACCACATGAACCTCTTATGGCTACCCGTGGGGCCACATGGACCTTCTATGGGCTACCTGTGGGGCCACATGAACCTCTTATGGCTACCCGTGGGGCCACATGGACCTTCTATGGGCTACCTGTGAAGCCTTATTGGCTACTTGTATGGCTACATAGACTTCTTATGGCTACCTGTGGGAACCTTTGCCCTCTCCCCATACAGTCCCGCTGAGGTCAATAGAAGCACTGCCAGCTTCAGTAAGACATATGGAAAGTAATATTAATAAAGTGCACTAAGGTCACATGACCACAGTGCCAGCACCCACTATTACCCAGCTTCCCACATACCCTGAATGGCATAATGATCTAAATGTATATATTCACTTTCTCCTACTGTCTTGTCGGCTCTGCATTAGTCCACACTGCAGTGCTGGCATTCTATTCATGCATCAGGAGACTCAGGATGAACACAGGAAGACTATAGCTCTATACGGAAATGCTCCCTGCATTGATACCAGGTAACAGGACCGCGTGATCTTAGAGCAGCATTTTCTAAAGAGTGCGCCTCCAGCTGTTGCAAAACTACAACTCTCAGCATGCCCAGACAGCCGAAGGCTGTCTGGGCATGCTGGGAGTTGTAGTTTTGCAACAGCTGGAGATACACGGTTTGGAAAACACTGTCTTAGCGGTTACTTGAGATTGTAGTATTCACATTCCTGAACCTTGTAGGATCTTCATAGAAGAAACCATGCGCCCCCCGTACAACGCAGCCTGCGAGCGGAGGTCCAATCAGCCATCGCAGCCCCTTTTTGTTCAGGATCCCCCATTACCCATGATGCACGGCGGAGATAGGTGACCCACCCTGTCCTTCAACGCTCCCAGTGTTTGACAAGCCAAAGAATTGCCAATGAGGCCCCCAATTTGCAGGACAATGGGCCAAGTTGTTGCGGAGGATCCCGGGTCCCTAATGCGCCGTGCAGGCTCTATAGAGAGACTCCATAATGTGTCTGTGTTAATTCTTCCCAGCGGCAGCGGCGGGGCGCAGTGAATGGAGCCCAGCGCCCCGCTCCATTAACTCTTTCCCAGGCCGCTCTCCTTTCTAATGTTTGTAAATAGACATTACACTGTGTCAATCCCGAGCGTTCCGAGGGGACGAGATGCAAATGAGCAAAAGGGAAAAGAGTCATTTGCTTTATGTCCGGACTAAGAAGCGTCGGATCAAGTGGTGAGATTTATTCCATTAACTTGTATAGAGATAGGAGGGGGAGGAGGAGGCGTCATTATACTGGGGTCCGCATATATACATCATATACAGTGTATAGATACATAGATGTCATTATACTGGGGTCCGTATATATACATCACACAGTGTATAGATATATAGATGTCATTATACTGGGGTCCGTATTTATACATCACACATAGTGTATAGATATATAGATGTCATTATACTGGGGTCCATATATATACATCATATACAGTGTATAGATACATAGATGTCATTATACTGGGGTCCGTATATATACATCACACATAGTGTATAGATATATAGATGTCATTATACTGGGGTCCGCATATATACATCACACATAGTGTATAGATATATAGATGTCATTATACTGGGGTCCGTATATATATACATCACATACAGTGGATAGATATATAGATGTCATTATACTGGGGTCCACATATATACATCATATACAGTGTATAGATACATAGATGTCATTATACTGGGGTCCACATATATACATCATATACAGTGTATAGATATATAGATGTCATTATACTGGGGTCCACATATATACATCATATACAGTGTATAGATACATAGATGTCATTATACTGGGGTCCGTATATATACATCATATACAGTGTATAGATATATAGATGTCATTATACTGGGGTCCGCATATATACATCATATACAATGTATAGATACATAGATGTCATTATACTGGGGTCCGTATATATACATCACACATAGTGTATAGATATATAGATGTCATTATACTGGGGTCCATATATATACATCATATACAGTGTATAGATATATAGATGTCATTATACTGGGGTCCGTATATATACATCACACAGTGTATAGATACATAGATGTCATTATACTGGGGTCCGTATATATACATCACACAGTGTATAGATACATAGATGTCATTATACTGGGGTCCGTATATATACATCACACACAGTGTATAGATACATAGATGTCATTGTACTGGGGTCCGTATATATACATCATATACAGTGTATAGATATATAGATGTCATTATACTGGGGTCCGTATATATACATCACATACAGTGTATAGATACATAGATGTCATTATACTGGGGTCCGTATATATACATCATATACAGTGTATAGATATATAGATGTCATTATACTGGGGTCCGTATATATACATCATATACAGTGTATAGATATATAGATGTCATTATACTGGGGTCCGTATATATACATCACATACAGTGTATAGATACATAGATGTCATTATACTGGGGTCCGTATATATACATCATATATAGTGTATAGATATATAGATGTCATTATACTGGGGTCCGCATATATACATCATATACAGTGTATAGATACATAGATGTCATTATACTGGGGTCCACATATATACATCATATACAGTGTATAGATACATAGATGTCATTATACTGGGGTCCGTATATATACATCATATACAGTGTATAGATATATAGATGTCATTATACTGGGATCCGTATATATACATCGCACATAGTGTATAGATATATATAGATGTCATTATACTGGGGTCCGTATATATACACATCACACATAGTGTATAGATATATAGATGTCATTATACTGGGGTCCGTATATATACATCACACAGTGTATAGATATATACAGCCATGGCCGTAAATGTTGGCACCTCTGAAGTTTTTCTATAAAATGAAGTATTCCTCACAGGAAAGGATTGCAGTAACACATATTTTGCTATACACATGTTTATTCCCTTTGTGTGTATTGGAACTAAACCAAAAAAGAGAGGAAAAAAAGCTAATTGGACATAATGTCACCAAACTCCAAAAATGGTCTGGACACAATTATTGGCCCCTTAACTTAATATTTGGTTGCACACCCTTTGGAAAAAATAAGTGAAATCAGTGTCTTCCTATAACCATCAATAAGCTTCTTACACCTCTCAGCCGGAATGTTGGACCACTGTTCCTATAACCATCAATAAGCTTCTCACACCTCTCAGCCGGAATGTTGGACCACTCTTCCTATAAGCATCAATAAGCTTCTTACACCTCTCAGCCGGAATGTTGGACCACTCTTCCTATAACAATCAATAAGCTAGTTACACCTCTCAGCCGGAATGTTGGACCACTCTTCCTATAAGCATCAATAAGCTTCTTACACCTCTCAGCCGGAATGTTGGACCACTCTTCCTTTACAAACTGCTCCCGGTCTCTTATTGGAAGGCGCCTTTTCCCCACAGTAATTATAAGATCTCTCCACAGGTGATCAATGGGATTTAGATCTGGACTCATTGCTGACACTTCAGAACTCTCCAGCGCTTTGTTGTCATCTATTTCTGGGGCTTTTTGACGTATGTTTGGGGTCATTGTTCTGCTGGAAGACCCAAGATCTCAGACACAAACCCAGCTTTCTGACACTGGGCTGTACAGTGCGACCCAAAATCCATTGGTAATCCTCAGATTTCATGATGTCTTGTACACATTCAAGGCCCCCAGTGCCAGAGGCAGCAAAACAACCCAAAACATCACTGACCTCCACCATATGTCACTGTAGGTACTGTGCTCTTTTCTTTGTAGGCCTCATTCAGTTTTCGGTAAACAGTAGAATGATTTGCTTTACCAAAAAGATCTATCTTGGTCTCATCTGTCCACAAGACGTTTTCCCAGAAGGATTTTGGTTACTCAAGTTCATTTTGGTAAAATGTAGTCTTGTTTTTTTATGTCTCTGTGTCAGCAGTGGGGTCCTCCTGGGTGTCCTCCATAGTGGGGTCCTCCTGGGTCTCCTCCATAGTGGGGTCCTCCTGGGTCTCCTCCATAGTGGGGTCCTCCTGGGTCTCCTCCATAGTGGGGTTCTCCTGGGTCTCCCCATAGTGGGGTCCTCCTGGGTCTCCTCCATAGTGGGGTCCTCCTGGTTCTCCTCCATAGTGGGGTCCTCCTGGGTCTCCTCCATACTGGGATTCTCCTGGGTCTCCTCCATAGTGGGGTCCTCCTGGGTCTCCTCCATAGTGGGGTCCTCCTGGGTCTCTTCCATACTGGGGTCCTCCCGGGTCTCCTCCATAGTGGGGTCCTCCTGGGTCTCCCCCATAGTGGGGTCCTCCTGGGTCTCCTCCATAGTGGGGTCCTCCTGGGTCTCCTCCATAGTGTTTCATTTAATTTAAATGTCGACGGATAGTCCGCGCTGACACTGATGCCCCCTGAGTCTGCAGGACAGCTTGAATATCTTTGGAACTTGTTTGGGGCTGCTTATCCACCATCTGAACTATCCTGTATTGAAACCTTTCATCATTTTTTCTCTTCCGTCCACGCCCACGGAGATTAGCTACAGGGCCATGGATTGTAAACTTCTTGATAATGTTGCGCACTGTGGACAAAGACAAATCTAGATCTCTGGAGATGGACTTGTAACCTGGAGATTGTTGATATTTTTCCACAATTTTGGTTCCCAAGTCCTCAGACAGTTCTCTTCTCCTCTTTCTGTTGTCCATGCTTAGTGTGGCACACACAGACACACAATGTAATGACTAAGTGAACTTCTCTCCTTTTTATCTGCTTTCAGGTGTGATTTTTATATTGCCCGCACCTGTTACTTGCCCCAGGTGAGTATAAAGGAACATCACATGCTTGAAACTATCTTATTTTTCCATAATTTTGAAAGGGGCCAATCATTGTGTCCAGACCATTTTTGGAGTTTGGTGACATTATGTCCAATTTGCTTTTTTTCCCCTTTTTTTTTGGTTTAGTTCCAATACACACAAAGGGAATAAACATGTGTATAGCAAAACCTGTGTTACTGCAATCCTTCCTGTGAGGAATACTTTTACTTCATTTCAGGGGTGTCAACATTTAAGGCCATGACTGTAGATGTCATTATACCTGGCTCCATAGCTTTTCTACAGTCCAGAACGGCCTCTGAGCCAATGCCTAGAAATAAAGTCTAGTATAAAGCCTAAGACACACAGCACCAGATCTCCTACGGCACCACCAGGGGTAGTGATCCCCCAAACACAACCCAGAATACCCGACCAATCAGATGTATGAGCAAAGTGACAAAGTCCTGAAACCGCAGAGCTCACAATCACGTCACATGTCATCTCTAATGTAACAATTACTCTAAAGTAATAGGATGAGCAACAAAGTAACAAGAAGCAGATAAGTAATAATGTAACTTACCAGCAGCGCAGCATCACTGAGAGATCATCCTCCTCACTGCCAGGGCCGAGGGTGAACCACAGCAACCTGAGGAGAAGAGACCGAGAGATCAGAAACACATTATTAACTATCCAAGATATATATATTATATACAGTATATACCAGGTTATACCAGCATGGTCCATATCACTATATACAGGAGATATATAACTTATACCAGCTGTACATATATATTATATACAGTATATACCAGGTTATACAGCAGGGTCCATATCACTATATACAGGAGATATATAACTTATACCAGCTGTACATATATATTATATACAGTATATACCAGGTTAAACCAGCATGGTCCATATCACTATATACAGGATATATATATAACTTATACCAGCTGTACATATATATTATATACAGTATATACCCAGGTTATACCAGCATGGTCCATATCACTATATACAGGAGATATATAACTTATACCAGCTGTACATATATATTATATACAGTATATACCAGGTTATACCAGCATGGTCCATATCACTATATACAGGAGATATATAACTTATACCAGCTGTACATATATATTATATACAGTATATACCAGGTTATACAGCAGGGTCCATATCACTATATACAGGAGATATAACTTATACCAGCTGTGCATATATATTATATACAGTATATACCAGGTTATACCAGCATGGTCCATATCACTATATACAGGAGATATATAACTTATACCAGCTGTACATATATAGTTATATACAGTATATACCAGGTTATACCAGCATGGTCCATATCACTAAATACAGGAGATATATAACTTATACCAGCTGTACATATATATTATATACAGTATATACCAGGTTATACCAGCATGGTCCATATAACTATATACAGGAGATATATAACTTATACCAGCTGTACATATATATTATATACAGTATATACCAGGTTATACCAGCATGGTCCATATCACTATATACAGGAGATATATAACTTATACCAGCTGTACATATATAATTATATACAGTATATACCAGGTTATACCAGCATGGTCCATATCACTATATACAGGAGATATATAACTTATACCAGCTGTACATATATATTATATACAGTATATACCAGGTTATACCAGCATGGTCCATATCACTATATAAAGGAGATATATAACTTATACCAGCTGTACATATATAATTATATACAGTATATACCCAGGTTATACCAGCATGGTCCATATCACTATATACAGGAGATATATAACTTATACCAGCTGTACATATATATTATATACAGTATATACCAGGTTATACCAGCGTGGTCCATATCACTATATACAGGAGATATATAACTTATACCAGCTGTACATATATATTATATACAGTATATACACAGGTTATACCAGCATGGTCCATATCACTATATACAGGAGATATATAACTTATACCAGCTGTACATATATATTATATACAGTATATACCAGGTTATACCAGCATGGTCCATATCACTATATACAGGAGATATATAACTTATATTTGCGTCCCTCCCTCTTTGCTGTGAACATTCATCATAAATTCTGTGATTTTGATCTCTTTTTGACCACATATTTGTTCCCACGATCCCGGCTGTTTATTTTGGGTTTGGTCTGATATATTCTGGGAAGATTTCGTTGGACATTTCCCTTTAGAGAATTCTTTCACTACGACGATCCCACAGTTTGTAGCAGAGTATATAAAGGGTTAACATGTTTGCGATTTTATATAAATATAAATATATATATATATATATATATGAAGTATTTACAAACATCTATCTAGATACAATGTATCAGATAGGAAGCCAGTTCTGTATTGTACTCCTAGCTCTGCTCATCCTGAGCCTTCTTGTTCATGAACTGAACTCCAGTGTTTCCCAACTAGTGCGCCTCCAGCTGTTGCAAAGCTACAACTCCCAGCATGCCCGGACAGCCAACGGCTGTCCGGGCATGCTAGGAGTTGTAGTTTTGTAACAGCTGGAGGCACACTAGTTTGGAAACACTGCCCTAAACTGTATGAGAGGGGGAGCAGAATGGGGATGTAATTACAAGGCCATTCAGGGTCTGTGGAAAGCCGAGTGACATCTCCCATTCTATTCAGGAGAGGAATGTGATCCTTTTATTGATTCAGGAATTTAGCCCTGATCTCACTGATGTTTGTTCTATGAAAGGGGAGGGGGGACCCCAAATAAAAGACGCATCTGTTTTTGGATTTGAGTCAGTAATGATGATGATAAAGGACAACAGGATTTGCATGAAAAAAGAAAAAATCGTTGCGAAACAAAAAAAAAAAAAAGAAACTGTCCCCGTCCCGCGCACCCCCCTTTATCATTCTAATCTGTGTCGCATCCAGTCAAAGAGCGGGAGATTTAGGTCAAAAACAATAGGAGAAAAATAACTAAACAATGAGGTAACAAAGTAACGAAGGCGAAAACGGAGAAAGCTAAGCGGGCCGCGATGGGGGCGACCGTGCATCTGGCGAAGATTCAATGGGTGGGGCTCAATAATAAAAGCAAAAAATCACACCCAACCTCAGCCTAGCGAAGTGTTTCCCAGCCAGGGTGCCTCCAGCTGTTGCAAAACTACAACTCCCAGCATGCCCGGTCAGCCAAAAGCTGTCCGGGCATGCTGGGAGTTGTAGTTGTGCAACAGCTGGGGGTCCACAGTTTGCACTGGGACATCGTTTTCTAACCAGTGTCTCTCCAGGTGATGCAGAACTACTACTCCCAGCATGCCCGGACAGCCAAGGGCTGTCCGGGCATGCAGGGAGTTATAGTTTTGAAACAGCTGGAGGCACACTCTGTGGGAAAACACTGGCCTAGTGCAAACTGTGGACCTCCAGCTGTTGCACAACTACAACTCCCAGCATGCCTGGATAACTCAGATCCCATCCTATCCCAGAGACTGACCATGGTCCTGACTGGGAAGTAAATGGGTAATATTGTGTTCTTTGGGGCTGCCCCAGAATGTTCCTGAAGATGGCCCAGGGTGCCTCTGAGTATCTAAACCTAATGGGTATCCACAGAGAACAAAAAAATAAATTAAGAGAATTATTATTTTTTTTGTTTTGTAGTCAGACTCCCCTAATATATACATGTGCAGTGGTTTGCCCCATCACAGTATAATCGGCTGGAGAGAGCTCTGGATCAGACTACTTTGCAGAATGGGGTTTCTGACTACACTAAAAGTTGTTTGAGGATTTTTTTTTTCCCGTTTCTTCTTTGGAATCCAAAAAGTAGTAAATTGAAAATAAACTGAAAAGGAAAGAAAAGTTTGGTTTGTGGGACCCCAACATTTTTTACTGCGCTTTTACAAAATCACGGAAATAAATGGCACAATCTTACAAATTACGTATGCGAATCACAGTAAAACATGCAGGTTTACCCTCGATATCGGTCATTTTTCATCAAAATGCCTTAAAAATGTGGACTCAGCAACAATGATCTCTCACATCTACGCGTTTCGTATTTTACCCGACCAAATTTTTTAATCTGGGTCAAAAGGTAACATTTTGGCGCAAAACCGAAACCTTACATAAGCACAAGTGACCTGATGCCTAAATTAAGACAAGAACATGTTTCAAAACTACAACTCCCAGCATGGTTGGAGAAAATTGCGCCAGTGATACCAATTATTCATTATTATCTACCTTGAACCAACCCCACCCCCATCACAAGAGGTTTCGCCAAAAAAAACATAAAAACGGAAAACAGGAGGAAATAAATCACAGCAGGCGGCGGCGGATGGTGATCCAGGGCAGATGGTCATAATAATGAGATAATAGAGAGTATTCAAATTCACCCCCGGAGGAGAAGACTCGCTTCATACCGCTCCTCAAGTACATAGCGTCCACCGGTCATCACTGCGCCATTTACTGCGTACGCAAAAAAAAATGATAAAAAAGTTCTCGGCCTGCAGTAATTTTTCTTAGCGCGGTTTACAGGAGCATCGTCTGCGCACGTTATTTATGGTACATATTGCTCGCCGTCCCCAACCAGCGCATATCTGCTGGGAGACGCCGCCACCGCCGCCAGGAATCACGCACGCAGATAAATGCAGAAGTCCTGATTAACAAGGTTTTTATTTTATCTGACGCGGAGCCTCCGGGCACGAAATTAAACAGAGAAAAATCAAACTGTTTGTTTTCTTCAATACCCTGTAGACGATTGATCTGGCGCCGACAAGATGTAACCCTTGGAGCGCCGTGACGGTGCAGGAGTACGCCGCCGCAGAGCCGGCGTGATGTGGAATACGACCTGAGGAGTAAAGGGCGTATAAATAAGGAGGACCTGCAGCAGTCCTATGTAAATGATGCATATTTCTTGCGAGAGAAAATTTTTTTTTGCAACATTGTAAGACCAACCGGAAACAGACGCAAGTTTTGTTTGCCATTTTGTTCATGCTTTTTTTTTATTTATTTTTTTAAATAGTGTGCATTAGATTGGGTTTACATTTAATGTTTTTTTTTTTTAGCAAAAAAAAAAAAGGCCACAAACAGCCGCAGGTCGTTTTATGGTTGATTCTTGGGCATTTTTGTGCGCAAAAAAAAAAATTGCCATTTTTCTGGTGCTTCCTCCACCAGAATTTTTTCTTAAAATATACCATGTGGGTCTGGCGGCGTTTCGAATCTCCCTGTTGACTCCTAACTAACATCTGATGGCAGCGTTTTTGGCCCTGCGGACAATATGGAGTTTTTTTGTTTTGGATGTTTTTGTGTTTCTCTGCATTTTAAGATCTCTGCTTGTTGTCAGTGGATGGGGACATGCTACTTTACATCTAGAGGCTGAAATCTTATCCTGGTCTAATACTACTCACAGCTGAGAGTTTGTTACAATGATCCTCTGTGAGCTAAGTCTGTTATAAGTCTATTATAAGGTTGAAGTAAGGTCGGCGGACTATAAAAGTGGATAATATAAGTCACACGTGTACTGAGGGTCTCCACACTGAGGACAGTGATGTTTGAATAACTTGGCTGATAACAGAAAGCAATAGATTGTATTTACTTGTAGAGCACGTAGGAAGGAGACAGACTGCAGTTACCCAGTGTTTCCAAACCAAGGTGCCTCCAGCTGTGGCAAGATGTTAGCTGGAGTCAATAGGAAAATATGTAACGCCAAACACACTTAGACCACGTTCACACGGCGGAATTTCCGTTTGCAGAATACTTCTGCAGCATTCCGCACAGAAATTCCACCGAAATGTACTGCCCATTGACTTCAATGGGATTCCGCTGCGGAAATTCTGCATTCCGCAACATTGAAAGACCGGTCTTAAAATTTTGTGGAATTGCAGGCGGAATCCCATTGAACTTTAAGGGGTACTCTGCTGCCCCAGTGTTCAGAACATTTTGTTCCGAACGCTTGGAGTGGGTCACGATGTCACGACCCCTGCTGCCCGGGCCGCACCCAACATTCTAAACGAGCGCTGGATGCTGCACAGAGATCTGTTGCGGGATGCCCCATGTTCAGACATCTTATCCCCTATCCGTCTGGGGGCGGAGAACCCCTTTAATAAAGATAACATTTTGGTAGAAATGTGTGTGTTGAGAACACAGAAATTCAGCAAAAATTCCGCCACAATTCTGCTGGGATTCCGCAAATTGCCATAGACTGCGATGTATTCCAGGCTGATTTCGCCAAAATAATAAACAAGATCATTCTTTAGGCGGCGGAACTTCAGTCGAAGAATTTCGTGTGCACTGAAGAGCGTTAGTACATTTCCACTAATGAGATTCTGCTGCACCAGAATTTCCGAGTGGAATTCATTGGTGTTTTTTTTGGCTCTGTGGCATTTTTCAAAAATCGCAGGGTGCTGAGACTAGGGAATGTTTTTCAGGGAACCTTGGTGTTTTTACTCCCATAGACTTTTAAAGAAGGGGGGAAAAAAAACACCAAGAAAAATACTATGTGGATTTAACATTGGTGTTCTTTCCCCCAATTCTTTAATAGAAATCCTAAAGCCACATAATGGAAGAATCACATGACTTGTAACGAGAAAAAACACAGGGAATAAATGCCCAAAAAAAAAAAAAACGCAGAGACTAAAACCCACGATAAGAAGAAACGGAAAACAAACTGCATCTTGGGAATCCGAAGCGTCCTCCTCGTTCCCTTGTCCGTTTTATAGGGCGACGTGTTTTACGATCCTCGCACTACTACAGAGCTGTATATACATCCATCGCTTCACGCATGAAACACTCGCAGGATCCGTAAAAGGTTTTACATATATTCAGCTACAATCCAAATCCGTCCTAATAAGCTGCGGCCAATTACAGGGAGGGATAATCCCATCATAAAGATGAATTAGACAATTGGACCCCCACACTGTGGCCCCGCGGGGACACCACCTCCAAACATCACAATCTGTATACAGGCAGCTCGCAACCTCAGTCACATGGGACGAGCGCCACCAATGACTCTATAACCCCCAGAGACCAATGGAGCGGCCGCAAACCACAGGGCGCCATACTGTAAACATCTAGTCATGTACCTATAGGGGGCAGCAGCTGCACATACGCTCCAACCCTGATGGGGCCCCTCCAAAGATGCAGCAATAAGGGGTGCAGAGGTAGCAGTCACACCGGGGCCTTGGTGCCTTAGAGGGCCCCACATCTGCGCCATAAGAGACTAGCATTATAATTGGCACATAGGGCCCTGTTTCACATATTGTATCGGGGCCCAGAAGCTACCAGTTACGCCCCTGGGCCCCTTTGTGATATGGCTGGAGGGGTCGGGCGCCTAAAAGCCCCATACACATTAGAGAAAAGTTGTCCAAGCCTGGAGATTTCGGCAGGTCTAGCTGACAATTACACAGACCGATTATTGGGCAAATATCAATTATTACCGATAATCGGCCGATGTAAAAGGGTCGATAAACGAGCAAATGAGCAAACGCACATTACGCGCGGCTATTTAAATTTAATGGGCCCCGCGATTGATTGAGCCTGGTATCTCACTGATCAGCGCTCGCTTGGTTCAGCCTGTGTAAGAGGGCCCGAATGTGTATGGGGGCCCCACGAATCTATCCCAATAGATCATGTCTGGGGGTAGAAGTATCGGACATGCCGAGTTTCAATCCCGAATCCTTAAAGGGGTTATCCAGGAAAAAACTTTTTTTTATATATATCAATTGGCTCCAGAAAGTTAAACAGATTTGTAAATTACTTCTGTTAAAAAAATCTTAACCCTTTCAGTACTTATGAGCTTCTGAAGTTAAGGTTGTTCTTTTCTGTCTAAGTGCTCTCTGATGACACCTGTCTCGGGAAACGCCCAGTTTAGAAGCAAATCCCCATAGCAAACCTCTTCTAAACTGGGCGTTTCCCAAGACAGGTGTCAACAGAGAGCACAGAAAGGAACAACCTTAACTTCAGAAGCTCATAAGTACTGAAAGGATTAAGATTTTTTAATAGAAGTAATTTACAAATCTGTTTAACTTTCTGAAGCCAGTTGGAATATAAAAAAAAAGTCTTCCCTAGAGAAAAGCAGATTCCAGACTCCTCTCTCCCCTACACATTAAAAATATATGCACGCTCAGCCGAGCCCAGCGTGCATGAGTGTTAAGCCTATCCAAAACAACATCTCCTGCAAAACTATAATTCCCAGCATGCCCGGACAGCCTTTGGCTGTCCGGGCATGCTGGGAGTTGTAGTTTTGCAACATCACAGAAATATACACCAGGTATCGCAATACAGATCCTCTCTGCCACCTTGCCTCCCAAAAACTCGACAAAAGACTTAAAATTCCGTGTGCGACACCAGCAAAAGATACAATTTCCGCCAAAACAACCTAGAAGGAAGTCGGCCATGTTGGAAATTATCGATAGTTGGACGAAAGATCTTTCGAACACGTACACTAGGCCTCACTTATAAAGCTAAAGTGATAGTTGTTGCCCATAGCAACCAATCAGAGCTCTGCTTTCATTTCTTAAGCTGCTCTGGTAAACTGAAAGCAGATTTCTGATTGGTTGCCATGGGCAACAAAGATCATTTCTCTTATATACAGTGTTGATAATTGAGGCCCAGTGTCCCAGATGGAAAATTTCCAATATGGCCGACTTCTTCTCATAAATCTAGCCCGGTGTGAACAACTGTCATGGCCGACAGGGCCTAGTACGCGTACGAATGCATTTGCACAATGTTCGCTCACCCGACAGTCGTTCAATGGCTTAAATATCATCCTACTTCTGTCTAATGTGTACGGACTCCATTATCCATCTGTCTCAATTTTGTATACACAATAATAGCATATGGCGGTGGAAACGCGGCATATCCCCCCTTATGTAAAAAATAAAAAAGTCTTTGATCCCTCACAACGTATATTATCTCGTACAGTGTTTACAGGCGGTCGACATTGCTCTGCCTTCATCTAATACAGTGTTTCCAAAACTGTGGCCCTCCAGCTGTTGCAAAACTACAACTCCCATCGCCTTTGGCGCATCCACACATGACTGCTGCATCTTCCATAGGCTCGTAATACATACTCGCTATATGGTGTGTGTGTTTTTTTCCAGTAAAACAAAAAAAAAATAATAATCTGCGGCCAGATGTTAGTTTATTTCCCTCTCTTTAGCGCCATTTTTAATTTCAGGAGGGTTGTTCTCCAAAATCGAAGCATGATGAGGGTATGGCGTTTTTATTTGTTTGTTTTTTGTTTTTTCTACCATAAAAAACGCCAAAAAAACCCGCAAATTGTACCCAGTCAAGACAATGGCTTAGATCTATGGTCTTCAAACTGTGAACATCCAGCTGTTGCTAAACTACAACTCCCAGCATGCCCGGACAGCCAACGGCTGTCCTGGCATGCTAGGAGTTGTAGTTTTGCAACAGCTGGAGGATCCCAGTTTGTAGACCACTGATCTAGGCTATTGCCTTGACTGTATCTGCTATAAAGTAGCACTCCACAGCCTCATTGTTCATTGTTCCGGGCATGCTGGGAGTTGTAGTTTTGCAATGCCAAGAAACCACTGGCATAGATTTACTATTGCAAATGCGCCTTACGTGTTTGGCACCCATACACATATATATATATAGTGGTATTAAAGGGGTACTCCGGTGAAAACCTTTTTTCTTTTAAATCAACTGGTAAATTACTTCCATTAAAAAAATCTTAATCCTTCCTGTACTTATTAGCTGCTAAATACTACAGAGGAAATTCTTTTCTTTTTGGAATGCTCTCTGATGACATCACGAGCACAGTTCTCTCTGCTGACGTTATAATAATAACAATAACGCTTTATTTATTGTTGTCCTTAGTGGGATTTGAACCCAAGGCCCCAGCACTGCAAGGCAGCAGTGCTAACCACTGAGCCACCATGCTGCCCTTAGCATACATCTGCTATGCACGGTTGCTAAAATGGACAGAGATGTCAGCAGAGAGCACTGTGCTCGTGATGTCATCAGTGTTCCAAAAAGAAAGGAATTTCCTCTGTAGCATTCAGCAGCTAATAAGTACTGGGAGGATTAAGATTTTTTAATAGAAGTAATTTACAAATATGTTTCTGCCACCAGTTGATTTAAAAGAAAAAAGGTTTTCACCGGAGTACCCCTTTAACTGGGTAACCTATGGCAGAATTATAGGCATGGTCTTATTAGTCATGGTATGACAGTATTATACAGGAGTGGTATGGCGGTATTACTGCTGACTTCTCCCTATGGAAAAAAGAAAAGAACGCCAAGAAAAGCGTAACATCGGTTTAACATTAGCGTATTTTCTGGCGGTTTTTTTCCATCTTTTTTTTCTATAGAAATCATTGAGTCATGTGATGAATGAATCACATGACTTGTAAAAATGAGAAAAACGCAGGAGGGGGAAAAAACCAACAAAAAATAAAAAATAAAAAGCCAATATAAAAAACATAAAATAATAATATATATAATAAAAGAATAATAATAATAATCATAATTTTTTTTTTTTTTAAACACGGCATCTTGGGAGTGCAAAATAAGGGTCAGTTTTTTTATGTGCCTTTTTTTCACGTTAAAAAAGAAAACACACGTCAAACAAAAGTTGCGTAAAATCCCAGCGTAACAATATTGGCGCTTAATTATTATTATTTTTTTTTACTGATTTTCCCCAGTCTCCACTGACGGGTTAAAGTTTTTGTTTATTCTGGCGGTTTCCCCTGTTGGTTTTCCTTTTTTTTTCCCCCTTTCTCGCAGTTTTCACGCCGTTTGCGTTACCCAGCAGACTGAGCAGTAACTAAACGTGTGAGGAAAATCCCTGCGAGAGGACGGTTCAGATTTAAATGAGAAAATTTTCACTGAAAGGAGAAATTGCCTCGGTGCATTGGGAACGTCGTCCTTTGTTTTCTAAAAATATTTCAAGAAGCCGGGGCGCAGATTAATTCTATAAAGACTGGAAGAATCCGATAGATCCGACCCCCGTCTGTCAGGGGCCGCTCTTCATCACGGCCCTTTGTAAAGATCAAACACCTGCGGGTGCAGCTCAGATTCTATACCAGAAGGATGAAAGTCTCTTCATTACATTGTGTCGTGCGGCAGCGTCTTATGTGGCGACCACACCGTCATTATGGCGGTGGAAATTCATGGAAATACCGGAGAGAGCGACTCTCTGAGCCATTTTCAGGTTGACAAGGGTTAATTGTAAGCAAGTAAATACAGACACTGAACAAGCAGGGGTCAACAAGACGCACAGCCAGATAATGGCCCTACACATTGGGGGAGATTCATCAAAACCTGTGCAGAGGAAAAGTTGCCCAGTTGCCCATAGCAACCAATCAGATCGCTGCTTTCATTTTGCAGAGGCCTTGTTAAAATGAAAGCAGTGATCTGATTGGTTGCTATGGGCAACTGGGCAACTTTTCCTCTGCACAGGTTTTGATAAATCTCCCCCATTATGTCTGGGAGCGGCCAATCATCCGGGGTGTATGGCGGTATCTCCACCAATGATAGATACCAGGATCGGCCAGATGGGCTTCAACATAATCTTCATAGGAGATGAAGGAGATAAAGGAGATAAACCACTGCCAAAGAAATCCAGAAGACACAAGAAGAACACTCAACAAACAGCGCTTGGCTGAAAGGTAGAATTGTGAATGCAGCTCTAGAGTAACAGATATGATGTACATTAAGGACAGGGCAAAAAAAATACAGTAAAATAATGTATTTCAGAGCTGAACTCACTATTCTGCTGGTGAGATCACTGTGTACATACATTACATTACTTATCCTGTACTGATCCTGAGTTATATCCTGTATTATACTCCAGAGCTGTACTCACTATTCTGCTGGTGAGGTCACTGTGTACATACATTACATTACTTATCCTGTACTGATCCTGAGTTATATCCTGTATTATACTCCAGAGCTGTACTCACTATTCTGCTGGTGAGGTCACTGTGTACATACATTACATTACTTATCCTGTACTGATCCTGAGTTATATCCTGTATTATACTCCAGAGCTGTACTCAATATTCTGCTGGTGAGATCACTGTGTACATACATTACATTACTTATCCTGTACTGATCCTGAGTTACATCCTGTATTATACTCCAGAGCTGTACTCACTATTCTGCTGGTGAGGTCACTGTGTACATACATTACTTATCCTGTACTGATCCTGAGTTATTTCCTGTATTATACTCCAGAGCTGTACTCACTATTCTGCTGGTGAGGTCACTGTGTACATACATTACTTATCCTGTACGGATCCTGATTTATATCCTGTATTATACTCCAGAGCTGTACTCACTATTCTGCTGGTGATGTCACTGTGTACATACATTACATTACTTATCCTGTACTGATCCTGAGTTATATCCTGTATTATACTCCAGAGCTGTACTCACTATTCTGCTGGTGAGATCACTGTGTACATACATTACATTACTTATCCTGTACTGATCCTGAGTTATATCCTGTATTATACTCCAGAGCTACACTCACTATTCTGCTGATGAGGTCACTGTGTGCATACATTACATTACTTATCCTGTACTGATCCTGAGTTATATCCTGTATTATACTCCAGAGCTGTACTCACTATTCTGCTGGTGAGGTCACTGTGTACATACATTACATTACTTATCCTGTACTGATCCGGAGTTATATCCTGTATTATACTCCAGAGCTGTACTCACTATTCTGCTGGTGAGATCACTGTGTACATACATTACATTACTTATCCTGTACTGATCCTGAGTTATATCCTGTATTATACTCCAGAGCTGTACTCACTATTCTGCTGGTGAGGTCTCTGTATACATACATTACATTACTTATCCTGTACTGATCCTGAGTTATATCCTGTATTATACTCCAGAGCTGTACTCACTATTCTGCTGGTGAGGTCACTGTGTGTATTACTGATCCTGCACTGATCCTGAGTTGATATTAACCCTCTTTAGTACTTTCCCTCCCTCCTTCTCTCGTCTCCATTTATCTGGAGAGTTTGATGGTAAATTTGGATGATTCTCTATAAATCAGATTATATTTATTTTCGGTGAAGCGATTTCTTCCATTAGACAATCAGCAGATGTGGCGGTATGCCAGTTATGTTGCGCTAATCACGGCCACTCGTCTGTGCTCATTGTTGAGGACGCGGCGGGGGAGACACTTTGTCCCCGACCACCTGTAGTAATCCCCACTGTTTCTATGAGACGACGTCCGTCAATCAAGAGACTCCGCACAATGGGACAAAAACAACAACAACAAAACGCATCTGGAAGCTTCTCCTCCTGATATGTGCGGTGGGTGGCGGTATGAAGAGTGGATCACCGCAATAATACGCTGATTGTAACGATACGTGTACGCTGATAAAATTACTGATACCAGAATAGAACACAGGGATTACAGTAAAGACCGACACACAGGGAACAACAACAATATAAACAGTACAGATAACACAAAGTCACATGTCCTTAGTGTTCAACGAAGGCAAAGGAGAATACATATCTATGTGAACACTGTGCGGTAGTATTATGTGAGCACTGGACAGCAGTATCATGTGAACACTGTGCGGTAGTATTATGTGAGCACTGTGCGGTAGTATTATGTGAGCACTGGACAGCAGTATCATGTGAACACTGCGGTAGGATTATGTGAGCACTGTGCGGTAGGATTATGTGAGCACTGTGCGGTAGTATTATGTGAGCACTGGACAGCAGTATCATGTGAACACTGTGCGGTAGTATCATGTGAGCACTGTGCGGTAGTATGTGAGCACTGGACAGCAGTATCATGAGAACACTGGACAGTAGTATCATGTGAACACTGTGTGGTAGTATCATGTGAGCACTGGACAGTAGTATTATGTGAGCACTGGACAGTAGTATTATGTGAGCACTGTGCGGTAGTATCATGTGAGCACTGGACGGTAGTATTATGTGAGCAGCACTGGACAGCAGTATCATGTGAGCACTATGCGGTAGTATCATGTGAACACTGTGCGGTAGTATTATGTGAGCACTGAACAGTAGTATTATGTGAGCACTATGCGGTAGTATCATGTGAACACTGTGCGGTAGTATTATGTGAGCACTGAACAGTAGCATTATGTGAACACTGTACGGTAGTATTATGTGAGCACTGGACAGTAGTATCATGTGAACACTGTACGGTAGTATTATGTGAGCACTGGACAGTAGTATCATGTGAGCACTGGACAGTAGTATCATTTGAGCACTGTGCGGTAGTATTATGTGAGCACTGGACAGTAGTATCATGTAAGCACTGGACAATAGTATCATGTGAGCACTGGACAGTAGTATCATGTGACCACGGGGCGGTAGCATTATGTGAGCACTGGACAGTAGTATCATGTGAGCACTGTGCGGTAGTATGATGTGAGCAATGGGCGGTAGTATTATGTGAGCACTGGACAGGAGTATCATGTGAGCACAGGGCGGTAGTATCATGTGAGAAATGGACAGTAGTATCATGTGAGCACAGTGCGGTAGTATTATGTGAGCACTGTATGGTAGTGTTATGAGAGCCCCAAATGGTACCATTATATGCACAATATATAGTTGTATTGTGAGCTCTGTACGGTAGATCTTTCCTGAAGACATCCTTTGACAGCGTTATTTAGGCACTGTATTGCTATATTATGTAGGCAGTATAAGGTAGTATGTAGATATTATACAGTGCCATTAAGTATAATAGCATTCATGTGGACACTATGGCGGTATTTTGATGGCTCTCTATTATGGTGTTGTGTTTGATGAAAAATACTGAATAATATAAATTCAACCAAAGGAGACGTGTATGACGCGCAGGGGTGTACGGTTATTCTACCATAAAGAGAGGCCACAAAGCAAAGTGACATCTGTTAGGCCATTTCTTAACAAGTGTGCCTCCAGCTGTAGCAAAACTACAACTCCCAGCATGCCCGGACAGCCTTGGGCTGTCCGGGCATGCTGGGAGTTGTAGTTTTGCAACAGCTGGAGGCACCCTGGTTGGGAAACATGGAGGAAAAGAAGGACACGGTCAATAAAAAAAATTTTAAAATAAAAAACGTTTTCAAATTCTTAAGGTGACTGTCCCTTTAAGAGACAATGTCACGGCGTGCGGTCCGCGTCGCTCTTATCTCATCTACAAATAAATAGAGAGGAAAAAATAAAAGGCAAACAGGTAAAATAAAACGCTTCAGTGACTCCAACAAAAGACAAATCCCTGCGCAATTTCCATCGCCTCTGGCTCTCCAATAATAGAAATTTTCCAGTGCGCTGCTTAATTTTTTGTAATTCAACAATTTTCCTCGGCGTGAAGCTCTTGTTCCTGACAGCGGGGTTCCTCCTCATCTGAAACGGCTTAAAGGGGAACTCCACCCGGGTGTAGGCTTCTGATACAACTAGACTGCAAGACAACATGGGTAAAAGGGGGACACCGCCACCCTGCTCCCATCATGCTCTGGAATCGCACATCAGCAACTTGAGCAGAAGTTAGGTTTCAGAATAACTGTGCGGTAGTGTTATATAAGCACTATATGGCAGTGTTATGTGAGCATTGTATAGTAGAATTACATGGACATTGTATAGTAGTATTATGTGGACACTGTATGGTAGTGTTATATAAGCACTATATGGCAGTGTTATGTGAGCATTGTATAGTAGAATTACATGGACATTGTATAGTAGTATTATGTGGACACTGTATGGTAGTGTTATATAAGCACTATATGGCAGCGTTATGTGAGCATTGTATAGAATTATGTGGACACTGTATAGTAGTATTATGTGGACACTGTATGGTAGTGTTATATAAGCACTATATGGCAGTGTTATGTGAGCATTGTATAGTAGAATTACATGGACACTATATGGTAGTGTTATGTGAGCACTGTATGGTAGTGTTATATAAGCACTATATGGCAGTGTTATGTGAGCATTGTATAGTAGAATTATGTGGACACTGTATAGTAGTATTATGTGGACACTGTATGGTAGTGTTATATAAGCACTATATGGCAGCGTTATGTGAGCATTGTATAGTAGAATTATGTGGACACTGTATAGTAGTATTATGTGGACACTGTATGGTAGTGTTATATAAGCACTATATGGCAGTGTTATGTGAGCATTGTATAGTAGAATTACATGGACACTATATGGCAGTGTTATGTGAGCATTGTATAGTAGAATTACATGGACATTGTATAGTAGTATTATGTGGACACTGTATGGTAGTGTTATATAAGCACTATATGGCAGTGTTATGTGAGCATTGTATAGTAGAATTACATGGACATTGTATAGTAGTATTATGTGGACACTGTATGGTAGTGTTATATAAGCACTATATGGCAGTGTTATGTGAGCATTGTATAGTAGAATTACATGGACACTATATGGTAGTGTTATGTGAGCACTGTATGGTAGTGTTATATAAGCACTATATGGCAGTGTTATGTGAGCATTGTATAGTAGAATTATGTGGACACTGTATAGTAGTATTATGTGGACACTGTATGGTAGTGTTATATAAGCACTATATGGCAGTGTTATGTGAGCATTGTATAGTAGAATTACATGGACATTTTATAGTAGTATTATGTGGACACTGTATGGTTGTGTTATTTGAGCACCTTATAGTAGAATTACATGGGCACTGTATGGTAGTGTTATGTGGACAATGTATGCTAGTGTTATTTGAGCACTGTATAGTAGAATTACGTGGGCACTTTATGGTAGTATTATGTGGACACTATGGTAGTATTATGTGGACACTATGGTAGTGTTATGTGGACACTGTATGGTAGTGTTATGTGGACACTATGGTAGTGTTATGTGGACACTGTATGGTAGTGTTATGTGGACATTGTATGGTAGTGTTATGTGGACACTATGGTAGTGTTATGTGGACACTGTATGGTAGTGTTATGTGGACACTATGGTAGTGTTATGTGGACACTGTATGGTAGTGTTATGTGGACATTGTATGGTAGTGTTATGTGGACACTATGGTAGTGTTATGTGGACACTGGGGACACTGTATGGTAGTATTAAATGAGCACTTTATGGTAGTATTACGTAAGTGTGGTATGGTAGTGTTATGTGAGCACTTTGTAGTGGTATTAAGTGAGCACTGTATGGTAATGCTATGTAACCGCTATATGGTAGTATTTGGTGAGCACTGTATGAAATTATTATGTGGGCACCTTATGGTAGTGTTATGTAAGTACTGTATGATAGTATTATGTGGACACTGTATAGTAGTATTAAGTAAGCACTGTATGGTAGTATTTTGTGAGCCCTGAATAGAAGTAGTAAGTGAGCATAGTATGGTAGTATTAGGTGAGCACTATATGGTACTGTTATGTGGACACTGTATAGAAGTGCTATGTAAGCACTGTATGATAGCATTATGTGGACACTGTATGGTAGTATTATGTGGGCAATGTATGCTGCTATTGTGAGCCATGTATGGTATATCTTTTCTGAAGGCATTCTATGGCGGCATTATGTAGGCAGTATAAGGTTGTAAGTAGATGTTATATAGTACCATTAAAGGGGTACTCCGGTGGAAACTTTTTTTTTTTTTTTATCAACTGGTGCCAGAAAGTTAAACAGATTTGTAAATTACTTCTATTAAAAAATCTTAATCCTTCCAGTACTTATTAGCTGCTGAATACTACAGAGGAAATTCTTTTCTTTTTGGAACTCAGAGCTCTCTGCTGACATCATGACCACAGTGCTCTCTGCTGACATCTCTGTCCATTTTAGGAACCGTCTAGAGCAGCATATGTTTTCTATGGGGATTTTCCTCTACTCTGGACAGTTCTTAAAATGGACAGAGGTGTCAGCAGAGAGCACTGTGGTCATGATGTCAGCAGAGAGCTCTGTGGTCATGATGTCAGCAGAGAGCTCTGTGTTCCAAAAAGAAAATAATTTCCTCTGTAGTATTCAGCAGCTATTAAGTACTGGAAGGATTAAGATTTTTATTTTTTTTAAATAGAAGTAATTTGCAAATCTGTTTAACTTTCTGGCACCAGTTGATTTAAAAAGAAAAAAGTTTTCCACCGGAGTACCCCTTTAAGTACATGGCGGTGTTTTCATGGCTCTGTATAGTGGTATTGTGTTGGCTGAACATATAAAGCCGATATATTTTATATGTACCTGTATGTAAGGACTTATATGTAAACATGAAGGGGGGGGGGACCCCAGGGGCGGCCTCTAGGCCCCTAAATACCGATACACTGTCAGCGACATTAGGCAGTTGTATTACTTTGCGCTCTTGACTTGTTACTCTCCTATGAACCTGACTGTTGCTTTTGCTTTGCCTTTTTTCCCCTTTATACCTTTATGGGGATTAACCATTTCATTGTTTCTATAATGGACGCCTCTCGTGGATGTTTTGGAGGGTGACACTTCTGTGGTTCTTTCATTCTCTTTTCCTTTTCTGGGTGACATGTAAAGTATATGTCTGGAGAGGAGCGGGCGGGGGAGGATCTATTGTATCCTATGTATATAGAAATCTCTTTGCCAGCGCAATTGTTAACTGATCCGAAAATATTGTGGGGAGATAAAAAGAGAAGAGAAAAAAAAGGGTCATTAAAAATCTATTCATGAACTAGGAAGCTCAGGCTGAACAATGAGACTGCGGAGTACTGATTTATATAGTTGTATCAAGTTCAGACAATAGCCTAGATCAGTGGTCTCCAAATGGTGGACCTCCAGCTGTTGCAAAACTACAACTCTCAGCATGCCCGGACAGCCAACGGCTGTCCGGGCATGCTGGGAGTTGTAGTTTTGCAACAGCTGGAGGTACACAGGTTGGAAAACACTCCCCTATTGTCTCCCAAGTAAACATCTGGCAGCAGCGTTTTTGGCTTCCTATAATAACCCACCAGTGTTTTCTCCTGACACATTGTGACGATCGTATAAAATCTACATCCGCCTTATAATGTGTAATGTTTGGATACAAAACCTTTGTCGGTCATTGATCTTCATTGAATAATAGTAATGAATCTATGAATAGTAATGAATCGCTATGTGATTTTATGATACAATGTAACACGATGCATAACAATGTGACACTATGATACATTGTAAAACTACGTGACACTGTGTCATTTTATGTGAAACTATGCAATACAATGTAACGCTAGGATATTATGTGATACAATGTGACACCATGTGATTTTATGTGATACAATGTAACGCTGTGATATTATGTGATACAATGTGACACTATGATATTATGTGATACAATGTGACACTATGATATTATGTGATACAATGTGACACTATGATATTATGTGATACAATGTGACACTATGATATTATGTGATACAATGTAATGCTGTGATATTATGTGATACAATGTGACACTATGTAATTATAAGCGATACAATGTAACACTGTGATATTATGTGATACAATGTGACACTATGTAATTATAAGCGATACAATGTAATGCTGTGATATTATGTGATACAATGTGACACTATGTAATTATAAGCGATACAATGTAATGCTGTGATATTATGTGATACAATGTGACACTATGTAATTATAAGCGATACAATGTAATGCTGTGATATTATGTGATACAATGTGACACTATGTAATTATAAGCGATACAATGTAATGCTGTGATATTATGTGATACAATGTGACACTATGTAATTATAAGCGATACAATGTAATGCTGTGATATTATGTGATACAATGTGACACTATGTAATTATAAGCGATACAATGTAACACTGTGATATTATGGGATACAATGTAACACCATGTGATTTTATGTGATACAATGTGACACTATGTAATTATAAGCGATACAATGTAACACTGTGATATTATGGGATACAATGTAACACCATGTGATATTATGTGATACAATGTGACACTATGATATTATGGGATACAATGTGACACCATGTGATATTATGCGATAGCAAGTGATACAATGCGACACTATATGATACAATGTAAACAAACCTATGTGACACTATGTAATTATAAGCGATACAATGTAACGCTGTGATATTATGTGATACAATGTGACACTATGATATTATGTGATACAATGTAACACTGTGATATTATGTGATACAATGTAACACTGTGATTTTATGTGATACAATGTGACACTATGATATTATGGGATACAAGGTGACACCATGTGCTATTATGCGATAGCAAGTGATACAATGTGACACTAATTATATGCGACACAACGTAACACTATGTGATATTATGTCTTACTATGGTATTTTATGATACAATATGACACTATGCGACACAATGTGAAACTATGATACTATGTAAGACAATGTAACACTATGTAATTTGATATACTATGTGATACAATGTGACACTATGCAATTGTTATATACTATGAGATACAATGTGAAACTGATATTATGTGATACAAATGTAACACTTTGTGACTCTATGATACAATATGACACTATAATTTTATGTGATCTTGTGACACTATGTGATAATGGGTGATACAATATGACGCCGATTTTGTGACAATAATTTTATGTGACAATGTGTGATTTTATGTGATATAGTGTGACGCAGCGAGATCTAGTGTGACGCAGCGTGATCTAGTGTGACGCAGCGAGATCTAGTGTGACGCAGCGAGATCTAGTGTGACGCAGCGAGATATAGGGTGACGCAGCGAGATCTAGTGTGATGCAGCCTGATCTAGTGTGACGCAGCGTGATCTAGTGTGACGCAGCGTGATCTAGTGTGACGCAGCGTGATCTAGTGTGACGCAGCGTGATCTAGTGTGACGCAGCGAGATCTAGGGTGATGCAGCGAGATCTAGTGTGACGCAGCGAGATCTAGGGGGACGCAGCGAGATCTAGGGTGACGCAGCGAGATCTAGGGTGACGTAGCGAGATCTAGTGTGACGCAATAAGATCTGGTGTGACGCAATGAGATCTAGTGTGATACAATATGACACCGATTTTGTGACACTAATTTTATGTGACACTGTGATTTTATGCGATCTAATGTGACGCAGTGAGATCTAGTGTGAAAAAATGAGATCTATTGTGATGCAATATGAACTAGTGTTACACAATGTAATCTAGTGCGACACAATGTGATCTAGTGTGACGCAACGTGCTATAGTGTGATACAATGTGATCTAGTGTGACGCAACGTGCTATAGTATGACGCAATGTGATCTAGTGTGAGACAATGTGATCTAGTGTGACGCAACGTGCTATAGTGTGACGCAAAGTGATCTAGTGTGATACAATGTGACATAGTATAATACAATGTGATATAGTGTGATACAATGTGACATAGTATAATACAATGTGATCTAGTGTGATACAATGTGACATAGTATAATACAATGTGATATAGTGTGATACAATGTGACATAGTATAATACAATGTGATATAGTGTGATACAATGTGACATAGTATAATACAATGTGATATAGTGTGATACAATGTGACATAGTATAATACAATGTGATATAGTGTGATACAATGTGACATAGTATAATACAATGTGATATAGTGTGATACAATGTGACATAGTATAATACAATGTGATCTAGTGTGATACAATGTGACATAGTATAATACAATGTGATCTAGTGTGATACAATGTGACATAGTATAATACAATGTGATATAGTGTGATACAATGTGACATAGTATAATACAATGTGATATAGTGTGATACAATGTGACATAGTATAATACAATGTGATATAGTGTGATATAGTGTGACATAGTATAATACAATGTGATATAGTGTGATACAATGTGATCTAGTGTGATACAATGTGATCTAGTGTGATACAATGTGATATAATGTGCTTTAGTGTGATACAATGTGATATAGTATAAAACAATGTGATATAGTGTGATAGTGTGATACAATGTGATCTAGTGTGATACAATGTGACATAGTATAATACAATGTGATATAATGTGATACAATGTGATAGTGTGATACAATGTGATCTAGTGTGACGCAACGTGCTATAGTGTGACGCAATGTGATCTAGTGTGATACAATGTGATCTAGTGTGATACAATGTGATCTAGTGTGATACAATGTGATCTAGTGTGATACAATGTGATAAAATGTGATACAATGTGATATAGTGTGATAGATATAGTATAATACAATGATATATAATGTTATATAGTATAATACAATGTGATATAGTGTGATAGATATAGTATAATACAATGATATATAATGTGATATAGTGTGATATATAGTGTGATAGATATAGTGTAATACAATGATATATAATGTGATATAGTATAATACAATGTGATATAGTGCGATATAGTGTGATATATAATGTGATATAATGTGATATAGTATAATACAATGTGATATAGTATAATACAATGATATATAATGTGATATAATGTGATATAGTGTGATAGATATAGTATAATACAATGATATATAATGTGATATATAGTGTGATAGATATAGTATAATACAATGATATATAATGTGATATAATGTGATATAGTATAATACAATGTATCAGAACATCCTGTGCACACAGAGCGGATAAAATCCTCCGCTCCAGGAACAGATGGGCGCCCGTGGGACACTCCGACTCCTCCGTTCTCTCTGGCACCGGTCTCTATTCTCATCACTTGTTTTCTGGTGCAGAAAAGTCTTTGCTCTTATGAATTTTACTCTTTTATAGGGTAAAAATACCTAAATAACCAATCCTTAAAGGGACAGTAGCCCTATAAGCGAAGCAGAGACCTGTGCCAAAGCTGGCATCATAGGGGCAGGAAGGGTTCTACACTCCCCAGACTGAAGTGGCTGATAACAGAAAGCAATAGGTGGCACCGATCTCCAAACGCTGCTGTACCGTTCCTTATATGCTCGCCTCCCTTCATTGTGTTATTTCTTCTCTCTCTGCAGGTGGCGCGGTTTGGTCGGCGACCATTTACAATCATTTCCACCACATTCTCCGGATGGATATAGAAACGACAGGAGTGAGGATTGATCCGGCAGCTTCGGGTTCAGTCGATGCGCAGATCGACTCGTCATCCTCGCAGGATTTCTGGGACCCATCGATTTCCTGAGTCTGTGATTCAATTTCGGTGAATCAAAGTGAAAACTAAAAGAAAATTGTATTTGTCTGCCCGGTAATATGGCGGACAGGACCGATCAATCATCATCTCTAGATTACGTGGCGCCAGCAAATAATCGCCATAATCATAATCATCATCATCATCAGGCTCTGGATACTTTGTTGCAATTTTAAATGTGTTTGAATTCGAGGGGGCGGAGCTGCGGAACTTTAATCATTCCGGGAAACATTTTACACCTGCCCCAGACCTCCAGTGCGATGTGCACGCCGGGTGGGTGAGGGGCACGGGGGGATTATGGGCCTGGCCTCTTGTATGAGAGACCGCCACCCGCCATTACTCCGCACAATAACTCAGCATCAGACAAAACCCAAACACAAAAATTCCAGCCAGTAAATGAAGAATTAGCTGCAACGTCCACCGCGCCCGCTGTGCCCCAATAAAACGGATTATCTGAGTCATTCTGGTCACCGCCATTATTAGAGGGTCCCCTGACTGGCTGCCATACACCCTTTCAGTTCTGAAAGACGCTATATAATAATAAATAATAGGCAAATGGGAACCACAATGCCGCTGCCCGATGAAGGGTTAACCCTGCAACGGCGTCCCAGACATTCTGCACAAAGATCGCTGGAAAATAGCAGAAAAATGGAGCAGTGAGCGCAGCGACTAATCCGGGTCTTTACAGTGGTCAAGATCGGGCCCGGTGGGCTGCACCAACCTGAAAAAGAAGAAGCAACCAGGGCGGCACCCAGCTCTGCAAGGATACTGAAGGGAAAAATCTGCATTGTGCAAAATTCTAAATCCCCTGCTCAGTGGTAGTACATAGAAGAAAGTGGGCTCCACAGCAAATATCGAAATGGGCCTCGTCTTTTGGTGCCCACCAGGACAGATCGGTCACGAATTAAAAAAAAAAAAATGTTCAGCTAACCAATGAAGATGTAAAGCAGTGTTTCCCAACTAGTGTGCCTCCAGCTGTTGCAAAAATTCAACTTTCAGGATGCCCGGACAGCCAAAGCAGTGTTTCCCAACCAGTGTGCCTCCAGCTGTTGCAAAACCACAACTCCCAGCGTGCCCGGACAGCCAACGGCTGTCCGGGCACGCTGGGAGTTGTAGTTTTGCAACAGCTGGAGGCGCACTGGTTGGGAAACACTGCTTTCAATGGCTCTTAAAGGGGGGTACTCCGGTGGAAAATTTTTTTTTTATTTTAAATGAACTGGTGCCAGAAAGTTAAACAGATTTGTAAATTACTTCTATTAAAAAATCTTTACCCTTCCAGTACTTTTCAGCAGCTGTATACTTTTCTCTTTGAATTTCTTGTTTGTCTTGACCACAGTGCTCTCTGATGACATCTCTGTCCGTATCAGGAACTGTCCAGAGCAGCATAGGTTTGCTAAGGGGATTTTCTCCTGCTCTGGACAGTTCCTGATATGGGCATCAGGTGTCAGCAGAGAGCACTGTGGACAAGACAAAAAAGAAATTCAAAAAGAAAAGAATTTCCTCTATAGCATACAGCTGCTAAAAAGTACTGGAAGGGTAAAGATTTTTTAATAGAAATTATTTACAAATCTGTTTAACTTTCGGCACCAGTTGATTTTAAAAAAAAAATTAAAAAATTTCCACCGGAGTAGCCCTTTAATGAAATTCTAGCATTCTATTCACAGGATGAACTAGGGGGCTCAGGCTGAACATGTGGCCATTCATTCTCTATGGGAGACAACGGAGATAGCTGAGCGCTGAACTCGCCCTTCTCCGGCAGCTGCCTTAAATAAATGGAGCCGCGGTGTGCACCGGTAACCACTGATCCCTTCTTATTAGAGATGAGCGAAATTACAGTAAATTCGATTCGTCACGAACTTCTCGGCTTGGCAGTTGATGACTTATCCTGCATAGATGAGTTCAGCTTTCAGGTGCTCCGGTGGGCTGGAAAAGGTGGATACAGTCCTAGGAAACTCTTTCCTAGGACTGTATCCACCTTTTCCAGCCCACCGGAGCACCGGAAAGCTGAACTAATTTACGCAGGATAAGTCAACTGCCGAGCCGAGAAGTTCGTGACGAATCGAATTTACTGTAAGTTCGCTCATCTCTACTTCTTATCCCTCATGATCTGAGCAGTGGGACCCTCCGCCATCGGACACCTTCAGGCTAAGGTTCACACTACAGAATCCCTGCTCGGATATAATCTGGGCAGAGATTCGACCTGCAGGGGGCGCCACCGAAAATCCACAGGCGCTAGGACTGTGCGGACATGCGCTGTTGCCATTGACGGGCAATGCAGTACATACAGATGAACGAATCCTGAATTTCTATGGCGGATACATTTCTATGGCGGATAAATTTCTATGGCCATGTTCACACAACAGGATTTTTTTTTCTTTTTTTTGCTGAATATCGCCAATTTAAGGGGTATTCCAGGAAAATACTTTATATATATATATATATATATATATATATATATATATATATATATATAATATATATCAACTGGCTCCAGAAAGTTAAACAGATTTGTAAATTACATCTATTAAAAAATCTCTGAGCTGATACATTGTAGCAAAGAGATCAAATGCTGGGAGTTGTAGTTTTGCAACAGCTGGAGGCACCCTGCTTGGGAAAACACTGCTACAGACTGATACATTGTAGCAAAAAGATCAGACGTATCTCTACGTGTTGTCTGAACTGGATACAATTGTAAGGCCGCATGCACACCACGTTTTTGCTATACAGTTCCCGTATACGGTTTCAAGTTAAAAACCGTACGGAACCGTATAGATAAACCGTACGCATTGACTTAAAGGGGTACTCCGGTGAAAACCATTTTTCTTTTAAATCAACTGGTGGCAGAAAGTTAAACATATTTGTAAATGACTTCTATTAAAAAATCTTAATCCTTCCTGTACTTATTAGTTGCTGAATACTACAGAGGAAATTCTTTTCTTTTTCGAATGCTCTCTGATGACATCACGAGCACAGTTCTCTCTGCTGACGTTATTATAATAATAATAACGCTTTATTTATTGTTGTCCTTAGTGGGATTTGAACCCAAGTCCCCAGCACTAGCAAGGCAGTAGTGCTAACCACTGAGCCACCATGCTGCCCTTAGCATACATCTGTTATGCACGGTTGCTAAAATGGACAGAGATGTCAGCAGAGAGCACTGTGCTCGTGATGTCATCAGTGTTCCAAAAAGAAAGGAATTTCCTCTGTAGCATTCAGCAGCTAATAAGTACTGGAAGGATTAAGATTTTTTAATAGAAGTAATTTACAAATATGTTTAACTTTCTGCCACCAGTTGATTTAAAAGAAAAAAGGTTTTCACCGGAGTACCCCTTTAACATTATAAACGGTGTGTCAAACGCATCATCCGGTTTAGTCCGTTTTGAGTCTTATACAGTTTTGTCCCGTTTTTTTTACCCGTACCCAAAACTGTAGCCTACCACGTTTTTTGGTCCGGGTGAAAAACCGTATTAAACCGTAAACGTTTTTTTTTTTTTTTTTTTTTTAACATGGGAGTCAATGGGAACCATACAGACCTGTATGTGCGTACGGTTCCATCCGGTTTTCACCATCCGGTTTTTGACTTTGCACAGTTTTTTTTTCTTGGAATTTCAATCAAACAAGTGAAACTTTATTCATAATGGAGTGAAAAGTTAAAAACGTATAGGTTTTTTTTCTTTAAAAAACGGATGCAACCGGACATCATTTTTCAAACCGTATACGGGTTAAAATTTGTACACACGTTTTTATACAGTTTAGTCCGGTTTTGAGGAATCAGTTTTTCATCAAAAACCTGATACGGGAAACTGTACTGCAAAAACGTGGTGTGAATGCAGCCTAACAAACCCTGTGTCAGTCTTTACTGTGGTTCTAGATGAACAGTGGTCTCCAGCTGTTGCAAAACTACAACTCCCAGCATGCCCGGACAGCCAACGGCTGTCCGGGCATGCTGGGAGTTGTAGTTTTGCAACAGCTGGAGACCAATGTCGCATAGTAAATTTACATAGATGGCAAAATGAATGTACAATCCCCTGTAACCGCGCGGCATCTGTGGCGGAGTCTGTGGGGGCGCCTGGTGAGATCACCGCTATAAGGATACAAGAAAGATACAGAATAACAACAAATGTGATCATCAGGACATTGGGGGAACATTAAAGGGGTACTCCGGTGAAAAATGCTTTATTTTTTATTTTTTTTTATCAACTGGTGCCAGAAAGTTAAACAGATTTGTAAATTACTTCTATTAAAAAAATCTTAACCCTTCCTGTACTTATTAGCTGCTGAATACTACAGCGGAAATTATTTTCCATTTGAAACACAGAGCTCTCTACTGACATCACGACCACAGTGCTCTCTGCTGACATCTCTGTCCATTTTAGGAACTGTCCAGAGTAAAAGGAAATCCCCATAGCAAACATATGCTGCTCTGGAAAGTTCCTAAAATGGACAGAGATGTCAGCAGAGAGCACTGTGCTCGTGATGTCAGCAGAGAGCTCTGCGTTTCAAAAAGAAAAGAATTTCCGCTGTAGTATTCAGCAGCTAATAAGTACAGGAAGGATTAAGACTTTTTAATAGAAGTAATTTACAAATCTGTTTAACTTTCTGGCACCCCTTTAAGCCTCTGCCTCCGGGGGGGCAGTGCAGTAGAGGAAGGATGGGGAATCATCCGGCCAATTGCCCCTAAGTCCTTAACAAAGCCACTGCCTGTGGCGAAACGTCGGACGGGCAATGTGCCAGTGTTTTTAAAGGGGTATTCCAGGCCAAAATTTTTTATATATCAACTGGCTCTGGAAAGTTAAACAGATTTGTAAATTACTTAGATAAAAAAATCTTAATCCTTCCAATAGTTATTAGCTTCTGAAGTTGAGTTGTTGTTTTCTGTCTAACTGCTCTCTGATGACTCACGTCCCGGGAGCTGTGCAGTTCCTATGGGGATATTCTCCCATCATGCACAGCTCCCGGGACATCATCATTGAGCAGTTAGACAGAAAACTTCAGAAGCTAATAACTATTGGAAGGATTAAGATTTTTTAATAGAATTAATTTACTGTTTTATCTGTTTAACTTTCCGGAGCCAGTTGATATATATAAAAAAAAGGTTTTGCCTGGAATACCCCTTTAAGTTCTGCCGCAGTTCTCCCAGATACATTGGTAATAAGAGATCTGTGTGTTCGAGATTTTTAAACCTATGGCAACAAAAGTTACGTTTTTTTTTTTTCAAGTGAATGGGAAAAATGGATATTAGTGGTCACCTAGTGACTAATTGTAAATAATAATAGTATTCCAATTCCACTCCAATTACTTTAATTGCACTGAGCTGCAATACCACACATAAACTGAGGGGGAAAAGTGGCGCTGTTTCTGAAAGAAAGTCGCTAATCTTTTCTAATACTGGATAAACTATTTAATTTAAATAAATGGGAATTTTGTTTTCTGAACATCGAGATCTCAGACCCCCATACACCCCGCCCCCCCCCCCAAAAGGAGCATCCAAAAAGTGGTCACAGTTAGACCATGCTGACAGTCAACGCAATCTTCATGTTTTAGGATAGTGGTCTCCAAACTGTGGACCTATAAATGGTGCAAAACTACAACTCCCAGCATGCCTAAAAAGACGCTGGCTGTCCGGGCATGCAGGGAGTTGTAGTTTTTGCAACAGCTGGAGGTCCACTGTTTATAGACCACTGTCCTATGACACAAGCCTCATCCATAATCCTCTATGAGTTTAATACATCCTGATAGTTCGTTACAATGTAACAGTCTAGGAGACTATTCTGGATGCAAATAATTCACTGCAACAATTCAAGCAAAAATCCATTCGAATTGGCAAAATATTTCACTTTTGTCTTGATTTAGGCTTAATGAGAACCTGTCATTAAACTAAACTTAATACATTGTTCCTTATGATAGTATAAGTCACTTTGCTATTTACTCGCTGTTAAAATTCTCAACCTTTATATGTTTTTAATGTGATTGAAAAAACGGCCACTAGGTGGCTCTGTTCTGTTCCCTGCACAAGTCAAACAGTTAGTTTGGTCTCCACCCGGACTTGCAGAAGTCCGAACTCAGGAAGTGTGTGCGGGGAATGGGGAGGCATGGCGGGGCATGGTGAGGCACAGCTCTCGCAGGCTTCAGTGACGTCGCGCCTGCTGGGGAACGCCCACTTTCTCCTGCTGGGAGCTCACACAATGGGAACGGTATGATACACAGCTTTTTAAAGCTCGGAATGTTTTTTAGGGCAGAAGGGGTGTTAGGAGTAATTAGTGAATATAATCTGAGTTAGTATAGAAAATATGGTTTGATGACAGGTACTATCCAGAATTAGAAGGAAAAAATAGCACCACCCCCTGTCCTCAGGTTGTGTGTGGTACTACAACGCCAACCCACTTCAATGCCACTAACCGCAATACCGCACATAACCTGAGGACAAGAACAGTGCTGTTCCTGGCAGAAAGCAGCTTCATTGATCTAATCCTGAATATCCTCTTTACTGCAAATCTGTGGGTCTTTAGGGCATAGTACTTGCCCGCGGTCGCCACCCTGTCGTCCAGATTTCCAGGAAGATTTTCTGTAATAGACAGAATTTTCCTTTATACTAAATAAATACAAATTGATCATTTAGAACAGTGTTCTCCCAACCAGGGTGCCTCCAGCTGTTGCAAAACTACAACTCCCAGCATGTCCCAGAGAGCTGTTTGCTCTACACTGAGCCTCTACATCAAGGGTGCCCAACCTCAGGCCCTCCAGCTGTTGCAAATCTACAAATCCCAGCTTGCCGTAACAGCCTTCTGGAGAGCAATGAGTTGGAGAAGTGTTTCTCAACTAGTGTGCCTCCAGCTGTTGCAAAACTACAACTCCCAGAATGTCCCAGAGAGCCGTTTGCTCTACACTGAGCCTCTACATCAAGGGTGTCCAACCTTAGGCCCTCCAGCTGTTGAAAAACTACAACTCCCAGCATGCCGTAACAGCCTTCTGAAGAGCAATGGGTTGTATAAGTGTTTCCCAATCAGTATGCCTCCAGCTGTTGCAAAACAACAACTCCCAGCATGTCATAAAAGCTTTCTGGAGAGCAATGGGTTGGAGAAGTGTTTCCCAATCAGGGTGCCTCCAGCTGTTGCAAAACTACAACTCCCAGCATGCCGTGACAGCCTTCTGAAGAGCAATGAGTTGAAGAAGTGTTTTCCAATCAGTGTGCCTCCAGCTGTTGCAAAACTACAACTCCCAGCATGTCGTAACAGCCTTCTGGAGAGCAATGAGTTGGAGAAGAGTTTCCCAAATAGTGTGTCTCCAGCTGTTGCAAAACTACGATTCCCAGCATGCCTGGACAGCCAACGGCTGTCCAGGCATGCTGGGAGTTGTAGTTTTGCAACAGCTGGAGGCACCCTGGTTAGAAAAACACTTATTTAAGACAACATGATGACGACGGACCGAGAATTTCTCAGGTTTTTAAAACACGTCGAGGCCAAAAAATGATTGAAAAAGAAAATAGAATATAAAGTTTCTATAAAAAATCCTGGGATTGATGGCGGTCTGGGCGCTACCGACAATATCGCTGCCATTAAAGGAGCAGTTACAGACATCAGCGTCCACCAAGCAGAACGTGTAAGTCAGGTCCGCGGCTGCTGGACAGGAGGGGGTTACTCTAGAGCTCGCAGTTATCAGGCCGCATGTCGACTGCAACAAGAAAAATGTAGACAGTGATAAAGCTACAAGTCTGTGCAGGTCCAGATAACAGGAGAGATGAAACACGTAGGGACTGGGATGCTTCTCACTAGAAGAGGGGGGATAACTACATGGTAAAGCAGTGTTACCAACCAGGGTGCCTCCAGCTGTTGCAAAACTACAATTCCCAGCATGCCCGGACAGCCTTCGGCTGTCTGGACATGCTGGGATTTGTAGTTTTGCAACAGCTGGAGGCACCCTGGTTTGGAAACAATGTGGTAGAGATACTAGATATCGACCTGCTGCATAGGCCCCTGTTAGATCACTAATTTTTGACTCTGATCAATGATCAGGCAGAGCACTCCTTAATTGCTCTGCTAGATCCTAGAGAGAACTGTGTGGTCATACAGTTACAGGTGCACAGTCCTCTCTATCCCCTCCCTGCACTCATCCCTATGATCATAGAGAGAACTGTGTGATCATACATTTACAGGTGCACAGTCCTCTCTATCCCCTCCCTGCACTCATCTCTATGATCATAGAGAGAATTGTGTGGTCATACATTTACAGGTGCACAGTCCTCTCTATCCCCTCCCTGCACTCATCTCTATGATCATAGAGAGAATTGTGTGGTCATACAGTTACAGGTGCACAGTCCTCTCCATCCCCTCCCTGCACTCATCCCTATGATCATAGAGAGAACTGTGTGGTCATACAGATACAGCTGCACAGTCCTCTCTACCCCCTCCCTGCTCTCATCTCTATGATCATAGAGAGAACTGTGTGGTCATATAGTTACAGCTGCACAGTCCTCTCTATCCCCTACAGTCCTCTCTATCCCCTCCCTGCACTCATCCCTATGATCCTAGAGAGAACAGTGTGGTCTTATAGTTACAGCTGCACAGTCCTCTCTATCCCCTCCCTGCACTCATCTCTATGATCCTAGAGAGAAGTGTGTGGTCATATAGTTACAGCTGCACAGTCCTCTCTATCCCCTCCCTGCACTCATCTCTATGATCCTAGAGAGAACTGTGTGGTCATACAGTTACAGCTGCACAGTCCTCTCTACCCCCTCCCTGCACTCATCCCTATGATCCTAGAGAGAACAGTGTGGTCATATAGTTACAGCTGCACAGTCCTCTCTATCCCCTCCCTGCACTCATCCCTATGATCCTAGAGAGAACAGTGTGGTCATATAGTTACAGCTGCACAGTCCTCTCTATCCCCTCCCTGCACTCATCTCTATGATCCTAGAGAGAAGTGTGTGGTCATATAGTTACAGCTGCACAGTCCTCTCTATCCCCTCCCTGCACTCATCTCTATGATCCTAGAGAGAACTGTGTGTCCATACAGTTACAGCTGCACAGTCCTCTCTATCCCCTCCCTGCACTCATCCCTATGATCCTAGAGAGAACGGTGTGTCCATACAGTTACAGCTGCACAGTCCTCTCTATCCCCTCCCTGCACTCATCTCTATGATCCTAGAGAGAACTGTGTGTCCATACAGTTACAGCTGCACAGTCCTCTCTATCCCCTCCCTGCACTCATCTCTATGATCCTAGAGAGAACGGTGTGTCCATACAGTTACAGCTGCACAGTCCTCTCTATCCCCTCCCTGCACTCATCTCTATGATCCTAGAGAGAACTGTGTGTCCATACAGTTACAGCTGCACAGTCCTCTCTATCCCCTCCCTGCACTCATCTCTATGATCCTAGAGAGAACGGTGTGTCCATACAGTTACAGCTGCACAGTCCTCTCTATCCCCTCCCTGCACTCATCTCTATGATCCTAGAGAGATCTGTGTGTCCATACAGTTACAGCTGCACAGTCCTCTCTATCCCCTCCCTGCACTCATCTCTATGATCATATAGAGAACTGTGTGGTCATACAGATACAGCTGCACAGTCCTCTCTATCCCCTCCCTGCACTCATCTCTATGATCATAGAGAGAACGGTGTGTCCATACAGTTACAGCTGCCCTACTCATTTTCTATTATGACATAGAGCAGTGGTCTCAAATTGTGACCCTCCATGCTGGGAGTTGAAGTTTTGCAACATCTGGAGGGCCACGGTTTGAGACCACTGACTAAGCACATCTCTAGTAAAAGTTGGCTGATTCGGCATGTGACATCACGTCTCCAAGCGCGGAAGCGCCGGACAGTGGAAAAATGAGTTCTGTTATACCAGTGGCGGCGCAGGAGCGAGGAAGTTAAGAGATGATTCCTGACCAGGTATAATAAAAAAATGAAATAAAAAAAATGAAATAAAAATTTCCCCGGACAACCCCTTTAATGCGTAACCATGACTCCCGGTAGCGCTCGCCCCCCGCTCAGCCTGGCCAGGGGCCGGAGGTTCCAGGCAGAGATGTGTTGGCGTCTACGAGATGAGGGCGATGCCAAATGCAGATAAATCAGCGGCTTCTGCTTTTATTAACTCCTTGTGAGGTAACGCCGGCGTCGATGACTGGCACCGCAGCAAAGGGTTAAGAGGCTCCCAATCAACTTCGCCAAAGTATTTTTTTATTTCTTATTACTTAGTCTCCACATGACAGTCCTCAGTGCCTCGGTAAATCACGGTAATGGCCCTCGTCACGGACATCCACCATCTCTCCGCGGCGCGTTCAGTAACGAAGGGGGGGGGGGGGAACCGGTGACGGGATGGAAGTGGTTGCCATGATTTGCGCACTTTCCATTTCCTACGTGACACTTCCCATCTTGCTGACGCCAGGAGATCGCTCTCACTTACTGACGCACAGGAGGGCTGACTCCATTGACTTCTGACTCCGGCGCTGGAGATCATAAATATTTCATCTCTATGTACACAGAGCGCGATGGAAGTGAACGTGTCCAGCAGCCGCCGCCGCCGCCGCCATGACTGCCACTTACAGCGAGCCACGCCGGGGACAGTATAAATACACAGCAGCCATGGCGGCGTTGGCGCGGGAGCGACACAGACATGGGGGGAGATTTATCCAAACCTGTCCAGAGGAAAAGTCGCCCAGTTGCCCATAGCAACCAATCAGATCGCTGCTTTCATTTTTCAGAAGCCTATTTAAAAATCAAAGAAGCGATCTGATTGGTTGCTATGGGCAACTGCACCACTCTTCCTCAGGTTTCGATAAATCACCCTATGTATGTGTCACTATGGGGGAGATTTATGAAAACCCGTCCAGAGGAAAAGCTGCCCAGTTGCCCATAGCAACCAATCAGATCTCTGCTTTCATTTTTAACCCCTTAAGGACCAGGGGGTTTTCCATTTTTGTATTTTCGGTTTTTTCCTCCTTAACTTTAAAAAATCATAACTCTTTCAATTTTTCACCTAAAAATCCATAGGATGGCTTATTTTTTGCGCCACCAATTCTACTTTGTAATGACGTCAGTCATTTTACCAAAAAATCTACGGCGAAATGGAAAAAATAATCATTGTGAGACAAAATTGAAAAAAACAAAACGCCATTTTGTAAATTTTGGGGGCTTCCGTTTCTACACAGTCCATTTTTTGGTAAAAATGACACCTTCCCTTTATTCTGTAGGTCCCTACGGTTAGAATGATCCCCTACTTATAGAGATTTGATTTTGTCGCACTTCTGGAAAAAATCTAAACTACATGCAGGAAAATGTATACGGTTAAAATTGTCATCTTCTGACCCCTATAACTTTTTTATTTTTCCGTGTATGAGGCGGTATGAGGGCTAATTTTTTGCGCCGTGATCTGAAATTTTATCGGTATCATTTTTGTATTGATCGGACTTATTGATCGCTTTTTATTAATTTTTTCATGATATAAAAAGTCACCAAAAAATGCACTATTTTGGACTTTGGAATTTTTTTGCCCGCACGCGATTGACCGTGCGGTTTAATTAACGATATATTTTTATAAATCGGACATTTCCGCACGCGGCGATACCACATATGTTTATTTTTATTTACACTTTTTTTTATGGGAAAAGGGGGGTGATTAACCTGTTAAAGATCATTTAACGCCTCCCTTTATAAAAGTTTTAAATAGGCTTCTGAAAAATGAAAGAAGCGATCTGATTGGTTGCTATGGGCAACTGCACCGCTCTTCCTCAGGTTTCGATAAATCTCCCTATGTATGTGTCACTATGGGGAAGATTTATGAAAACCCGTCCAGAGGAAAAGCTGCCCAGTTGCCCATAGCAACCAATCAGATCGCTGCTTTCATTTTGCAGAGGCCTTTTCAAAAATGAAAGCAGTGATCTGATTGGTTGCTATGGGCAACTGGGCAACGTTTCCTCTGGACGAGTTTGATGAATCTTTCCCATAGTGTACCCGGGTGGGCCGCCATGTTTAGCCGCAGCACAATTTGTCCCCCCTTGTTCTGGGAACGTACATAAAACCGATTCATGCCTTATCCGCTAGTCCAGGGGTCTCCAACCAGCGGACCTCCAGATGTTGCAAAACTACAACTCCCAGCATGCCCGGACAGCCGTTGGCTGTCCGGGCATGCTGGGAGTTGTAGTTTTACAACATCTGGAGGTCCGCTGGTTGGAGACCACTGCTCTAGTCACATCCAGAGCTGCATTCGAAATTCTGCTGGTTTTCTGTTAGCGATCGGGCTGCAGGCGGGAATTTCTCAATGCGGTAAAACTAGTGTAAAAGTTTTAAAATCTTTGCACAAAATACAAGGAAAAAAAAGTCAAAAATGTTTGCACAAATAAGGAGCGGCTAAAAAAAAAGAAACTGTCAGGAAAACCATCGATAATTCCCCTTAATTGTGTCTATTGCTCCAGTCACCTCCAGAGCTGCATTCGAAATTCTGCTGGATGATTGTTCGCTCTCAGGCTGCGGAACCTCAAATCCCATTTATACTGATCTCGATTGAGATTGTGTTTAAAGCGGTGTTTTCCCAACCAGAGTGCCTCCAGCTGTTGCAAAACTACAACCCAACGGCTGTCCGGGCATGCTGGGAGTTGTAGTTTTGCAACAGCTGGAGGAGCCCTGGATGAAAATTATTAGTCTAAAAGGTACGTATACACCTTAATGTCTGAACCTAGTGTAAAAGTTGAATATCTTTACACAAAACACAGGAGAAAGTCCACATTTTTTTGTACAAATGAGCTACAAAACCTACAGGAAAACCCTTGATAAGCTCCCCTAGTTGTGTCTACTGCTCCAGTAAGATCCAGAGCTGCATTCATACTTCTGCTGATCAAATCTAAAGCTGCATTCATACTTCTGCTGATCAGCTCCAGAGCTGCATTCATACTTCTGCTGATCAGCTCCAGAGCTGCATTCACACTTCTGCTGATCAGATCTAGAGCTGCATTTATACTTCTTCTGATCAGCTCCAGAGCTGCATTCATAATTCTGCTGATCAGCTGCAGAGCTGCATTCATACTTCTGCTGATCAGCTGCAGTGCTGCATTCATACTTCTGCTGATCAGCTGCGGAGCTGCATTCATACATCTGCTGATCAGCTCCAGAGCTGCATTCATACTTCTGCTGATCAGATCCAGAGCTGCATTCATACTTCTGCTGATCAGCTCCAGAGCTGCATTCATACTTCTGCTGATCAGCTCCAGAGCTGCATTCATACTTCTGCTGATCAGCCGCAGAGCTGCATTCATACTTCTGCTGGTTTTCTGTAAGCTCTCTGATGCACTCAGTTTTGCATTGCTCTGCGATAACATTGCGTCTTATGCTCCAGTTGCGCTCCGCAGCGCACAGAACCGTCAGGTCAGGGCTGAGCGCAGATTCTCCGATTATTATATTTTTTTATGCGGTTTATCAGAGGCAGAGACAAAGGCCGGTGGATTTATGAAAGGGAACTCCCCACTGATTGGCGCCCTGCGTCTTCGCTCTGATATGGCTGCTCGCGCTTTGTGCTCCCCATCTGCCGCGCTCGTACAGAACCATTCATGATACATGAAAGAGCGGCGGCGTTCCCCCGGCGGCTGCACAGGTCGGTGTGTGATCGCGGTGAGAGGAGGGCGTAACCTGGTCACATCTGTGATGTCATGTGACTGGGAGATCCCTTATGACATCACACCCCACTAGTGATGTCACCGCCCCCCCCTATTTATATAACATGTAAATTAAATACGATAAAATACTGAATTATGAAATGTTCTAAAACTTATACCTAAAAGTGTTTGTTACAATTGTATCCAGTCTGGAGAAGTGTTTCCCAACCAGGGTGCCTCCAGCTGTTGCAAAACTACAACTCCTAGCATGCCCGGACAGCCAACGGCTGTCCGGGCATGCTGGGAGTTGTAGTTTTGCAACAGCTGGAGGCACACTGCTGTGGGTAACATTCGCTGATACATTTGACTTGAAATGATACAATGAAACATCCTTTTGGATACACTGTAAATTTGGATAAATTGTAACGAATGCTCAGCTGTGTAAGCAGAACCAGGGTAGCCTCTAAATAGACTCAAGGAGTTAAACAGATTTGTAAATGACTTCTATTAAAAAATCTTTACCCTTCCAGTACTTATCAGCTGCTGTATGATCCACAGGAAGTTCTTTTCTTTTTGAATTTTTCATTCTACCCACAGTGCTCTCTGCTGACACCTCTGTCTGTGTCAGGAAATGTCCAGAGCAGGAGAGGTTCGCTATGGGGATTTTCTCCTGCTGTGGACAGTTCCTGACACGGACAGAGGTGTCAGCAGGGAGCACTGTGATCAGACTGAAAGGAAATTCAAAAAGAAAAGAACTTCCTGTGGAGCATACAGCAGCTGGTAAGTACTGGAAGGATTAAGATTTTTTAATAGAAGTCATTTACAAATCTGTTAAACTTTCTGGCACCAGTTGATTTAAAAAAAAAATATTTTCCAGTGGGGTACCCCTCCGGTGGGGGAAAAAAAATGTTTTCATATCAACTGGTGCCAGAAAGTTATACAGATTTGTAAATTACTTCTATATTAAAATCTTAATCCTTCCAGTACTTATCAGCTGCTGTATGCTCCACAGGAAGTTGTGTGGTTCTTTCCAGTCTGACCACAGTGCTCTCTGCTGCCACCTCTGTCCGTGTCAGGAACTGTCCACAGCAGGAGAGGTTTGCTATGGGGATTTGTTCCTGCTCTGGACAGTTCCTGACACGGACAGAGGTGTCAGCAGAGAGCACTGTGGTCAGACTGGAAAGAACTACACAACTTCCTGTGGAGCATACAGCAGCTGATAAGTACTGGAAGGATTAAGATTTTTATAAAGAAGGAATTTACAAATCTGTTTAACTTTCTGGAACAAGTTAATTTAAAAACACTTGTTTTCTATCGGAGTACCCCTTTAAATGGGATCTTTTAAGTGGGGATAGACCTGTACAGTGGACACTACCGGTTGGTTTGTCGCAAAGTTCGGGGTTGTCTCATAACAACTTGACCTCCCATTATAGAGGTGGGGGTAGCTCCTCCCATCCAATTAGGAGAGCCAAAAGTGGTCACATGACATTCTTCATTGTTATCCACACCCCTCATGGGCGGTCCTGTATGTTAAGAGTCAGAGGGGCGGGGCTCAGTTATCCTGATCGGGACCATGCACATCCTGTATGTAAAGAGTCAGAGGGGCGGGGCTCAGTTATCCTGATCCTGACTGGGACCATGCACATCCTGTATGTAAAGAGTCAGAGGGGCGGGGCTAATTTATCCTGACTGGTACCATGCACACTGGAGAATTCCCGAGCGCAGAAATTCCGATGCAGCAGAGTCCCATTGTTTTCACTAATACTGCTCGGAAATGCCCCGTCTCATAGAAAGAATAGAAGAGGGAAATAAGGGGCAGGTTTTTTGGTCGCATTTTGTTTCCATAGTCTCTGGGTATCCTCAGGGGACTCTGCAGGTTGCAGTCTCATCCAGGAGTTCAGCTCTGGAGGATTCGTGTCAATGTTTTCCTTCATTCTGTTCTTTCCACCCGATGCCGCTTTTGCGCAGATTTTTATCTACCAAATTAGCGAACGAGGAGTTTGTAGCCAAATGAGCAAACAGCGGCCCCCGATGCACGGCGGGAGATGTCCTTACAATGTCAAAACCCGGCGAGCGGCTGCGGATTCTGTACGACGGATCGGGTGATTTACGAAGAAGGAGAAAAAAAATTAACGCTATCAATTCATCAGGATAACGACCTCTGACCTCAGCGCTTAAATCACCGCTACATGATGGCCGATCTTGTGAAAAAAACGTAATGGAAACGGTCGCCTTATACGGGTGCGAATATATATATATTCTTTACATTGTTGCACACAATGGTCGCACTATATATGCGCAGTTATATATCGCGTCTTTATAAACAATAGTGACCATTGTTTATTAAAGGGGTACTCCGGTGGAAAACATAATTTTTTTTTTAATCAACTGGTGTCAGAAAGTTTAATAGATTTGTAAACTACTTCTATTTAAAAAAAAAATCTTTACCCTTCCAGTACTTTTTAGCAGCTGTATGCTACAGAGGAAATTATTTTCTTTTTTTAAAGGGGTACTCCGGTAGAAAACTTTTTTTTAATTATTTTTTATTAACTGGTGCCAGAAAGCTAAAAAGATTTGTAAATTACATCTATAAAAATGTTTTAATCTTTCAAGTACTTATTAGCTGCTGAATACTACAGAGGAAATTCTTTTCTTTTTGGAACACAGAGCTCTCTGTTGACATCTCTGTCCATTTTAGGAACTGTCCAGAGCAGCATATATTTGCTATGGGGATTTTCTCCTACTTTGGACAGTTCTTAAAATGGACAGAGATGTCAGCAGAGAGCACTGTGGTCATGATGTCAGCAGAGAGCTCTGTGTTCCAAAAAGAAAATAATTTCCTCTGTAGTATTCAGCAGCTAATAAGTACTGGAAGGATTAGGATTTTTTTTAATAGAAGTAATTTACAAATCTGTTTAACTTTCTGGCACCAGTTGATAAAAAAAATAAATTAAAAAAAAAATTCCACCGGAGTACCCCTTTTAAAAAACAGAAAATAATTTCCTCTGTAGCATACAGCTGCTAAAAAGTACTGGAAGGGTAAAGATGTTTTTTAATAGAAGTAATTTACAAATCTGTTTAACTTTCTGGCACCAGTTCATTAAAAAAAAAAGTTTTCCACCGGAGTACCCCTTTAATAAACAATGGTCTCTTTAATTTATTTTTTGTCTTGTCCACAGTGCTCTCTGCTGACACCTGATGCTCATATCAGGAACTGTCCAGAGCAGGAGAAAATCCCCAGAGCAAACCTATGCTGCTCTGGACAGTTCCTGACACGGACAGAGGTGTCAGCAGAGAGCACCGTGGACAAGACAAAAAAGAAATTCAAAAAGAAAAGAATTTCCTCTGTAGTATACAGCTGCTAAAAAGTACTGGAAGGATTAAGATTTTTTAATAGAAATAATTTACAAATCTGTTTGACTTTCTGGCACCAGTTCATTTAAATAAAAATAAAAAAAATGTTTTCCACCGGAAACGTGATATATAACTGCGCAAATATAGTGCGATTATTGTGTATAAAGATGCAATATATATACACGCACATACGGTGCGACTAAGTCGCACCGTATGTGCGCGGATATATATCGCATCTTTATACGCAATGGTCGTGCTATATATGCAGAGTAATATATTGCGTCTTTATACACAATAGTCGCACCGTATGTGCGCGGATATAAATCACCGCATCTTTATACGCAATGGTCGCACTGTACGGACGCGGTTATATATTGTATCTATCGTTAGTCATGGTTACCTATCCAGCCTTTATTTGTATATATACAATGATCGCACTAATTGTGCGTAGATATGTATCGCGTATTTACGCTTATTTATAATGTCGCAGTATACGGCGCAGTGACATATCGCATCTTTATCGTTATTCACAATGGCTGCACTTTATGGGTACAGTTAAATATGGCGTTCCATCATTATTCACAGTGGTGGCACTTTACGGGCGCGGTTATCTACGGCGTCTTTATCGCTTCGCGCTGCGCCCATTTCCTCCACGTTGGATGTAATAGTAATTAATATGAGGTTAATTGGTTTTTCATAGAACATTTCCTTTCCTGGCACCGACACGTTAAGAACAATCACTCAGGAATCATGGGACTTGGCCACGGACTCGGCGTCTGGACCGTTATCTCTGCGAGAGCGTCACCGGCGGAAGAAAGGAAACCAATAGAAAGGGAGGAACACCAGGAAAGTAACTCATGATGGGAGCATAGATTAAGATATAGTATGGCAGAATAGGGAGTGCAGCTCTGGAGGTGACTGGAGGATAAGACAGGATGTAACAGCAGAATAGTGAGTGCAGCTCTGGAGGTGACTGGAGGATAAGACATGATGTAACAGCAGAAAAGTGAGTGCAGCTCTGGAGGTGACTGGAGGATAAGACATGATCTAACAGCAGAATAGTGAGTGCAGCTCTGGAGGTGACTGGAGGATAAGACAGGATGTAACAGCAGAATAGTGAGTGCAGCTCTGGAGGTGACTGGAGGATAAGAAGATGTAACAGAAGAATAGTAAGTGCAGCTCTGGAGGTGACTGGAGGATAAGACATGATGTAACAGCAGAATAGTGAGTGCAGCTCTGGAGGTGACTGGAGGATAAGACATGATGTAACAGCAGAATAGTGAATAGTGAGTGCAGCTCTGGAGGTGCCTGGAGGATAAGACATGATGTAACAGCAGAATAGTGAGTGCAGCTCTGGAGGTGACTGGAGGATAAGACGTGATGTAACAGTAGAATAGTGAGTGCAGCTCTGGAGGTGACTGGAGGATAAGACATGATGTAACAGTAGAATAGTGAGTGCAGCTCTGGAGGTGACTGGAGGATAAGACCTGATGTAACAGCAGAATAGTGAGTGCAGCTCTGGAGGTGACTGGAGGATAAGACATGATGTAACAGTAGAATAGTGAGTGCAGCTCTGGAGGTGACTGGAGGATAAGACATGATATAACAGCAGAATAGTGAGTACAGCTCTTGAGGTGACTGGAGGATAAGACAAAATATAACAGCAGAATAGTGAATGCAGCTCTGGAGGGGACTGGAGGATAAGATATGATGAAACAGCAGAATAGTGAGTGCAGCTCTGGAAGATAAGACACAATGTAACAGCAGAAAATTGAGTGCAGCTCTGGAAGTGACTGAAGGACAAGACACAATGTAACAGCAGAATAGGGAGTGCAGCTCTGGAGTTGACTGAAGGATAAGACATGATGTAACAGCAGAATAGTAAGTGCAGCTCTGGAGGTGACTGGAGGACAAGACACAATGTAACAGCAGAATAGTGAGTGCAGCTCCGGAGGGGACTGGCCTTGTTTCTCCATACAAAGACTTTTTTTTCGCTGCAGTTCTCAGAGTTCTGCAGGTGATTGCGCCAAAGCTGGATCATTACCTGCCTGGTGTGTGATCATCATCTCCCCATGTAAACGCTTTCCCCCTCCCCCGCAGCGCTCGCTCATCTCCCGTATCACCCCCCCTCTCGTACGTTTTCAATAAAGAGATTCGCACGATCCCAATTTTGGTCAATGTTTCCCATCACGGCGACGACATTTAAAGCCTTGTTTTACGATTCTCACAAGGATCCGCAGAGCCAGTAAACAAATAAATAAAGCGCGCAATATTTCCTTTCGATTTTCTGCGTCTCGCTAAATCGTATATATATTTTTGAAAGACTGCGGTAATAGGTGATAAATAAGATGGCAGCAGATAAATGGCGAACGTGTTTCCCAGCTCCGGCAGCGCTCGCTGCTCTGGATATTAAGTGTCTTTTCAATAAATTGTACACAAGTCTGCGCCGCGCTCGTCCTATAACCACATCTGTACACACAGCGCACCCTTCACGTAACCTCTGCCGGCTGATTAATGGCTCCTGGCGAGCGCGCCGCAATCCGATGCCAGAACTACAGAATCCCAAGTTTTTCACAAGTCCCGGGGGCCAAAACATGCACATAAAAATGCCTCCCCGTAACGGCGCGGAGAGAAATATGCAAGCTTGCAAGCTACGCCGTATATTTTATTTTTACACGTTCCTGAATTTCACTCGCCAGGATTAACCGTTGTGCGAATGAGACGGGATCGGGCTAATGAGGCATTGTGGGACTGCGGGCGGGCAGCGAGGGGTTAACGAAGGGGGAAGATAAAGGTGGTAGGAGTCAGGAGAGGAGGAAGGTTTTTGGGAGCGCACACGTCCTGGCCGCAGCATCGGAGGAGATTTAGTAACATAGGAAAACATGGCTGGTGTGTGGTAACCCCCGGCAACCGCACTGACACGTGATTAGCGCAAAAGACGAGTGATAATGGCTGCAAATGGGAATTACTGGAAACAAACGCAAGATGGCCGATGGGTGCGGCGACCGGACTGAGGAACAACAGATAAAACGCCAAAGTACATCACTGTAGAGAAAGGCGGCTTTATGTGCAGTCCTTATTGGGGCGGAGCTTTCAGGTACAGTCCTTATTGGGGCGGAGCTTTCTCTCAGGTACAGTCCTTATTGGGGCGGAGCTTTCAGGTACAGTCCTTATTGGGGCGGAGCTTTCTCTCAGGTACAGTCCTTATTGGGGCGGAGCTTTCCCTCAGGTACAGTCCTAATTGGGGCGGAGCTTTCAGGTACAGTCCTTATTGGGGCGGAGCTTTCCCTCAGGTACAGTCCTTATTGGGGCAGAGCTTTCTCAGGTACAGTCCTTATTGGGGCAGAGCATTCCCTCAGGTACAGTCCTTATTGGGGCGGAGCTTTCAGGTACAGTCCTTATTGGGGCGGAGCTTTCCCTCAGGTACAGTCCTTATTGGGGCGGAGCTTTCTCAGGTACAGTCCTTATTGGGGCGGAGCTTTCTCTCAGGTACAGTCCTTATTGGGGCGGAGCTTTCTCTCAGGTACAGTCCTTATTGGGGCGGAGCTTTCAGGTACAGTCCTTATTGGGGCGGAGCTTTCTCTCAGGTACAGTCCTTATTGGGGCGGAGCTTTCCCTCAGGTACAGTCCTAATTGGGGCGGAGCTTTCAGGTACAGTCCTTATTGGGGCGGAGCTTTCCCTCAGGTACAGTCCTTATTGGGGCAGAGCTTTCTCAGGTACAGTCCTTATTGGGGCAGAGCATTCCCTCAGGTACAGTCCTTATTGGGGCGGAGCTTTCAGGTACAGTCCTTATTGGGGCGGAGCTTTCCCTCAGGTACAGTCCTTATTGGGGCGGAGCTTTCTCAGGTACAGTCCTTATTGGGGCGGAGCTTTCCCTCAGGTACAGTCCTTCTTGGGGCAGAGCTTTCCCTCAGGTACAGTCCTTATTGGGGCGGAGCTTTCTCTCAGGTACAGTCCTTATTGGGGCAGAGCTTTCTCTCAGGTACAGTCCTGATTGGGGCGGAGCTTTCTCTCAGGTACAGTCCTTATTGGGGCAGAGCATTCCCTCAGGTACAGTCCTTATTGGGGCAGAGCATTCCCTCAGGTACAGTCCTTATTGGGGCGGAGCTTTCAGGTACAGTCCTTATTGGGGCGGAGCTTTCCCTCAGGTACAGTCCTTATTGGGGCGGAGCTTTCTCAGGTACAGTCCTTATTGGGGCGGAGCTTTCCCTCAGGTACAGTCCTTCTTGGGGCAGAGCTTTCCCTCAGGTACAGTCCTTATTGGGGCGGAGCTTTCTCTCAGGTACAGTCCTTATTGGGGCGGAGCTTTCCCTCAGGTACAGTCCTTATTGGGGCGGAGCTTTCCCTCAGGTACAGTCCTTATTGGGGCGGAGCTTTCCCTCAGGTACAGTCCTTCTTGGGGCAGAGCTTTCCCTCAGGTACAGTCCTTATTGGGGCGGAGCTTTCTCTCAGGTACAGTCCTTATTGGGGCGGAGCTTTCCCTCAGGTACAGTCCTTATTGGGGCGGAGCTTTCTCTCAGGTACAGTCCTTATTGGGGCAGAGCTTTCTCTCAGGTACAGTCCTGATTGGGGCGGAGCTTTCTCTCAGGTACAGTCCTTATTGGGGCGGAGGTTTCACTCAGGTACAGACCTTGTTGGGGCAGAGCATTCCCTCAGGTACAGTCCTTAGTGGGGCAGAGCTTTCCCTCAGGCACAGTCCTTATTGGGGTGGAGCTTTCTCTCAGGTACAGTCCTTATTGGGGTGGAGCTTTCTCTCAGGTACAGTCCTTATTGGGGCGGAGCTTTCTCTCAGGCACAGTCCTTATTGGGGCGGAGCTTTCTCAGGTACAGTCCTTATTGGGGCGGAGCTTTCCCTCAGGTACAGTCCTTATTGGGGCGGAGCTTTCCCTCAGGTACAGTCCTTATTGGGGCGGAGCTTTCCCTCAGGTACAGTCCTTATTGGGGCGGAGCTTTCCCTCAGTTCAGTCCTTATTGGGGCAGAGCTTTCCCTCAGGTACAGTCCTTATTAGGGCGGAACTTTCCCTCAGTTCAGTCCTTATTGGGGCGTAGCTTTCTCAGGTACAGTCTTTATTGGGGCGGGGCTTTCCCTCAGGTACAGTCCTTATTGGGGCAGAGCTTTCTCAGGTACAGTCCTTATTGGGGCGGAGCTTTCTCTCAGGTACAGTCCTTATTGGGGCAGAGCTTTCTCAGGTACATTCCTTATTGGGGCGGGGCTTTCCCTCAGGTACAGTCCTTATTGGGGCGGGGCTTTTCCTCAGGTACAGTCCTTATTGGGGCGGAGCTTTCTCTCAGGTACAGTTCTTATTGGGGCGGGGCTTTCCCTCAGGTACAGTCCTTATTGGGGCAGAGCTCTCTCTCAGGTACAGTCCTTATTGGGGCGGAGCTCTCTCTCAGGTACAGTCCTTATTGGGGCGGAACTTTCTCTCAGGTACAGTCCTTATTGGGGCGGAGCTTTCTCTCAGGTACAGTCCTTATTGGGGCGGAACTTTCTCTCAGGTACAGTCCTTATTGGGGCAGAGCTTTCAGGTACAGTCCTTATTTGGGCGGAGCTTTCTCTCAGGTACAGTCCTTATTGGGGCGGAGGTTTCTCTCAGGTACAGTCCTTATTGGGGCGGAGCTTTCTCAGGTACAGACCTTGTTGGGGCGGAGCTTCCTTCTATTGCAGTCTTGATTGGGGCGGGGCTTTCTTTGAGGTGCCATCCTGATTGGGGCGGGGCTTTCTCAGGCACAGTCCTGATTGGGGTGGAACTTCCTTCATTCGCAGTCCTGATTAGGGCGGGGCGTTCTCACAGGTACGGTCCTGAGTGGGGCGGGGCTTATACAGTCCTGATTAGGGTGGAGCTTCCTTTCAGGTGAAAGTCATGAGGGTCGGACTTCCTTTCAGATGAATTTTATATTAGGACGGAGCACCCGATATATATAGCAGCTGGATCCATATTCACAGTCCAAGATAGTGTTTCGCAACCAGTGTGCCTCCAGCTGTTGCAAAACTACAATTCCCAGCATGCCCGGACAGCCGAAGGCTGTCCGGGCATGCTGGGAGTTGTAGTTTTGCAACAGCTGGAGCCACACTGATACAAAAGCCTCCAGTATAAATATATATATATATATATATATATATAGTATTTTTATTTTTTTTACATGTGAGTATATAGTAAACATTTCCGGTTTGTGCAGCACATTGTGAACGGTAACAGAATTCTCGCCGTACGCACGAGTTCGAGGCTTTCAAAGATCTTTGGCATATTGTTCTGTGGAACCATTTCCAGTTGTTTCCTGTTTTATATCGGTTTTATAACTTTTACGATCTCTTCATGTTGAACGTGGCTGGCGATTGGGGGGGGGGGGAGGGGAGAATGTTACTGCGCACAAGTCACACTATGCGGAGGATAATGGGGGGAAGCGCCATTTGAAGCCATTTTATTTTTTAGTTCTTTTGTTCCGCGCACAGATGTGGGTCACAACGTGGTTCGTCGCTACTTCCATATGGTATAATTTGCAAGACCCTTTTAACCAAAACGTGGCACAAATCGCGCCAGAATATAAGCCACACCCACGAGAATGAGTTCGGAAAGAGAGGTGCAAACCGGATGAAAATCTGGCGTAATGTCCATGCAAAAAATATGGCGCAAGTGGTTTTGATTATAACCCACAAAAAAACGCCATCCCAGTGAGACGCAATACGTTTTTCAGAACACGTGGCCCTTATGTAACATGGTGTTGTATGGGGGGTGTCATGTGATCCTCGCCGTGATCGGGAGGCTTCGCCCCTCTATGACTCTCATCTCCTCTCACAGTAGTTCGGGGGCGAAGCTGTCAGGATTCCTCTTTGATCTCTCGATGAATTGATCCTCGTCCGGGTTTATGTACAGGACACGGAGGACTCCAGCTATATACTCATCTGATACAGAAAACTTATCTCACTGTATATAACAACTGCTGTATATCTCACGGTACAGTGGGGCAAAAAAGTATTTAGTCAGCCACCAATTGTACAAGTTCTCCCCCTTATAAAGATGAGAGGCTGTAATTATCATCATAGGTTATAACCTCAACTATGAGAGACAGAATGAGAAAAAAAATCCATAAAATCACATTGTCTGATTTATAAAGAATTTATTTGCGAATTATGGTAGAAAATAAGTATTTGGTCAATAACAAAAGTTCATCTCAATACTTTGTTATATCCCCTTTGTTGGCAATGACAGAGGTCACATGTTTTCTGTCTTCACAAGGTTTTCACACACTGTTGCTGGTATTTTGGCCCATTCCTCCATGCAGATCTCCTCTAGAGCAGTGATGTTTTGGAGCTGTCGCTGGGCAACACGGACTTTCAACTCCCTCCAAAGGTTTTTCTATGGGGTTGAGATCTGGAGACTGGCTAGGACACTCCAGGACCTTGAAATGCTTCTTACGAAGTCACTCCTTCGTTGCCCGGGCGGTGTGTTTGGGATCATTGTCAAGCTGAAAGACCCAGCCTCGTTTCATCTTCAATGCCCTTGCTGATAGAAGGAGGTTTTCACTCAAAATCTCACGATACATGGCTCCATTTATACTTTCCTTTACACGAATCAGTTTTCCTTGTCCCTTGGCAGATAAACAGCCCCAAAGCATGATGTTTCCACCCCCATGCTTCACAGTAGGTATGATGTTAGCTGGATGCAACTCAGCATTCTTTCTCCTCCAAACACGACGAGTTGAGCTTTTACCAAAAAGTTCTACTTTGGTTTCATCTGACCATATGATATTCTCCCAATCCTCTTCTGGATCATCCAAATGCTCTCTAGCAAACTTCAGACGGGCCCGGACATGTACTGGCTTAAGCAGGGGGACACGTCTAGCACTGCATGATTTGAGTCCCTGGTGGTGTAGTGTGTTACTGATGGTAGCCTTTGTTACTTTGGTCCCAGCTCTCTGCAGGTCATTCACTAAGTTCCCCATGTGGTTCTGGGATTTTTGCTCACCGTTCTTGTGATCATTTTGACACCACGGGGTGATATCTTGCATGGAGCCTCAGATCAACGGAGATTATCAGTGTCTTGTATGTCTTCCATTTTCTAATAATTGCTCCCACAGTTGATTTCTTCACACCAAGCTGCTTGTCTATTGCAGATTCAGTCTTCCCAGCCTGGTGCAGGTCTACAGTTTTGTTTCTGGTGTCCTTCGACAGCTCTTTGGTCTTGGTCATAGTGGAGTTTGGAGTGTGACTGTTTGAGGTTGTGGACAGGTGTCTTTTATACTGATAACAAGATCAAACAGGAGCCATTAATACAGGTAACGAGTGGAGGAAAGAGGAGACTCTTAAAGAAGAAGTTACAGGTCTGTGAGAGACAGAAATCTTTCTTGTCTGTAGATGACCAAATACTTATTTTCCACTATAATTTGTAAATAAATTCTTTAAGAATCAGACAATGTGATTTTATGGATTTTTTTTCTCATTCTGTCTCTCATAGTTGAGGTTATAACCTATGATGAAAATTACAGCCTCTCATCTTTATAAGGGGGAGAACTTGTACAATTGGTGGCTGACTAAATACTTTTTTACCCCACTGTATATAACAACTGCTGTGTATCTCACCGTATATAATATCTGCTGTATATCTCATGGTATGAGTTTTTCCTGCACGTTGCTAGTGTATATCCTGACAGATGACGTGTGCGGGAATAAAGGATGTGGGAATTCAAGCCAGAGAAGTCTGGCAACGGCTTACTCCCCTCTTCCCATTTGAAACACATGTATTCTCACAGAAATAAAAAAAAAAAAAAAAAAAAAAAAAAATGAATTAAAATTAATATAAAATAAATAATAACTTATAATTTTCATGCTTATTTTTATTATTATTATTATTATTATTATTTATTTTTTAATGAAATAACACAACGTAACACTACGACCAGCGAGTCAGCTTTTAGTTTACTGTCAATATGGAAGGAAAAGAACCCGGGCAGTAAAGGGTTAACACAAACACGCAAGAGAAGACTCCGCCGGTCACTTGTTGGTCACTCCGGCCAAGAAACGTCCCTCAGTACGGGAAAAAGATCAAACTGGTAAAGCTAATTTTAACTCCGGATTGTTGCCAGAGGCTGAAAACGTGTACAGACCTAATACTTAGGACGGCTGAGGGTTTGTTACAATTGTATCCAGTTTAGACAAATGAAACAGCGTTGACTCCTGACTGATACATTGTTGCAAAACAGCAGAGAAAAGCGGATTTCAATGCAAAATACAGATAATGATCATAGCAGCGCCCTAAGGGAGCATTGGGGGATAAGTGGTTCGGGACAGAGTTCCCCTTTTACCTTTCATCCTCCAGTCTATTGCAAAACTACAACTCCCAGCATGCCCGGACAGCCGTTGGCTGTCCGGGCATGCTGGGAGTTGTAGTTTTGCAACAGCTGGAGGCCCACAGTTTGGAGATCACTGTCATAATGGGAAACAAGCATGGTGAACGCAGCTCTGGATGTGACCGGTGCCTGCTGGGGTGGGATATATCAATCAGCTCTTTATGTGGAAGCAGGAAAAATGAGCAAGCGTAAAGAACGACTGTGACCAGGGCTGAATAATGATGTCCACACGACTATGTAGTGGTCAGTACCAAGGAAGGACAATTGGTGACCAGGGACTTCGGGCCCAAGCTCATTCATGTGGGGCGGTGAAGGCCCGTAATGTCCAATCTCTGCTGTAAAGCAAACTGCTGAAAAACTTCCCACTGTCTGTGATTGAAAAGAGTCAGATCCCACAGGACATCACAGCTGTGTATGGGGCCCCACAGAGCGGTCAGATCACACAGGACATCACAGCTGTATATGGGGCCCCACAGAGCGGTCAGATCACACAGGACATCACAGCTGTGTATGGGGCCCCGCAGAGCGGTCAGATCACACAGGACATCACAGCTGTGTATGGGGCCCCGCAGAACGGTCAGATCACACAGGACATCACAGCCGTGTATGGGGCCCCACAGAGCGGTCAGATCACACAGGACATCACAGCTGTATATGGGGCCCCGCAGAGCGGTCAGATCACACAGGACATCATAGCCGTGTATGGGGCCCCACAGAGCGGTCAGATCACACAGGACATCACAGCTGTATATGGGGCCCCGCAGAGCGGTCAGATCACACAGGACATCACAGCCATTTATGGGGCCCCGCAGAGCAGTCAGATCACACAGGACATCACAGATGTATATGGGGCCCCGTAGACCAGTGAGAGCCCATGTGACCCCCGTCCGCCACAGATGGTCATGTGAGCACCAGAACTGAAGCAATGGTGGATAGCGGCCTGGTCTTCATGAAGTGACTGGACGGTCAGGGCAGCGGAGCAGATGGATGGTCCACACGAGGCCGGATGGACATATGGACGCAGCTCCTGACTGCACAGAAATGCTGCAGGTATCTACATGTAAGGATCATTAACTCCTCATCTGGGGTGTAAAGATAAAGGAAACCAGGTACCAGGATCACAGAGCTGCCGGCATCACCGGGCCGTGCCATCCTCATTACAAGACGATAGAGAAGACACAAGAGGCGGAGTCACAGAACAATACGGGGGATGGTGACCCCACAGATCTGAAACATGGGAGAAGACAACGTTTAAAGGGGACCTCTCATCAAATAAACTTTTAATATATTTTAGATTAATGAATGTTGAATAACTTTCCAATAGCATGTTAATGAAAAATATTCTTCTTTCTATTGTATTTTTCCCGATCAGTCCTGTCAGCAAGCATTTCTGACTCATGCTGGAGTCCTAAACACTCAGAGCTGCCAGCCTGCTTTGTTCACAGCCAGACAGGCTGTGAACAAAGCAGGCTGGCAGCTCTGAGGGTTCTCCTTTGTGAACAAAGCAGACTGGCAGCTCGTAGTGTTTAGGACTCCAGCATGAGTCTGAAATGCTTGCTGCCAGGACTGGAAGGGAGACCCCTAGTGGTCATTTCTTCAAAATGGAAAATTAAATAGAAAGAAGCAGATTTTTTAATAACATGCACTTGTAAAGTTATTCTGCATACATTAATCTATAATATATCACATACATTAATCTATGTAGATGTGCACCATGTCTGTTTTCTACCCGAATTCACATTAATCTATAATATATCAAACGTTGTTTTGATGAGAGGTCCCCTTTAAGTGTCAACCGGTTTAAAAAGAAAAAGTATCCGGCGTTACATAGTTTCGGACAGTCAAACAATGGTTTACAGTGGTGGTTCCCAATCAGGGTGCCTCCAGCTGTTGCAAAACTTCAACTCCCTGGGAGTTTCGAGTTTTGCAACAGCTGGAGGCACAATGGTTGGGAAATCATTTTTTTTACATGGTATTATCACAAGTACAATAGATGAATGATAATGTCCCCCATAGAGATGCCCCCCGGCATCTACGGGTAACATGTCGCCCGCTCTTCTCTGGCGCGGTGTTCGCACTATTTATACACGTGTTTAACCATCGCCAAGTCCCAGCGCCACCATCTAAAAATAGCGCTGACAAGAGCGAGTCGGCTCGGATTACACCGTGACCCGGGGCGGATAAATCTATGGCATAATCCAGATGTGCAGGGATAACCCGCAGCTACATATACACAGCGCGGGGCCCATGTACAAGAGTCTGCATGTTCTCCCCTAGTTCATGGAGTCTGAATGTTCTCTCCACGTATGTGTAGTCTGTATGTTCTCTCCACGTATGTGTAGTCTGTATGTCCTCTCCACGAACGTGTAGTCTGTATGTTCTCCCTGGGTACATGGAGTCTGTATGTTCTCCCCTAGTTCATGGAGTCTGAATGTTCTCTCCACATATGTGTAGTCTGAATGTTCTCTCCACGTATGTGTAGTCTGCATGTTCTCTCCACGTATGTGTAGTCTGTATGTTCTCTCCACGTATATGGAGTCTGTATGTTCTCTCCATGAACGTGTAGTCTGTATGTTCTCCCTGGGTACATGGAGTCTGCACGAGGGAGTACATGGAGTCTGCACGTTCTCCCCACGTATATGGAGTCTGCACGTTCTCCCCACGTATATGGAGTCTGCACGTTCTCCCCACGTATATGGAGTCTGCACGTTCTCCCCACGTACATGGAGTCTGTATGTTCTCCCCACGTATGTGGAGTCTGTATGTTCTCTCCACGTATGTGTAGTCTGTATGTTCTCACCACGTATATGGAGTCTGTATGTTCTCCCCACATATATGGAGTCTACACGTTCTCCCCACATATATGGAGTCTACACGTTCTCCCCACGTATATGGAGTCTGTATGTTCTCCCCATTTAGGTGTAGTCTGTATGTTCTCCCCACGTATATGGAGTCTGTATGTTCTCCCCACGTACATGGAGTCTACATGTTCTCCCCACGTATATGGAGTCTGTATGTTCTCCCCATTTAGGTGTAGTCTGTATGTTCTCCCCACATATATGGAGTCTGTATGTTCTCCCCACGTATATGGAGTCTGTATGTTCTCCCCACGTACATGGAGTCTACATGTTCTCCCCACGTATATGGAGTCTGTATGTTCTCCCCATTTAGGTGTAGTCTGTATGTTCTCCCCACATATATGGAGTCTGTATGTTCTCCCCACGTTTATGGAGTCTGTATGTTCTCATCACGTTTATGGAGTCTGTATGTTCTCCCCACGTTTATGGAGTCTGTATGTTCTCCCCACGTACATGGAGTCTACATATTCTCCCCACGTATATGGAGTCTGTATGTTCTCCCCACGTATATGGAATTTTCATGTTCTCCCCACGTATATGGAGTCTGTATGTTCTCCCCATTTAGGTGTAGTCTGCAAGTTCTCCCCATGTTCCTAGGCCTTTCCCATAATTCTCAAGTTACATTGTCTGCAACCAAGCCAAAAAGTGAAACTGTATTTATTTTCTGGCAAAGATGAACCACCGGCGACCAATATGACTAACATTATGGCTCCCACAAGAGTTGTCAACCGATCCTGCACACATGAATGGGGGGGGGGGTTCTTTTTATACGTATATTATTCAAAAGCGTAAGAAAGCTGGGTGGGAACTGATGAGAGATGTGCGATGGTGGCCAGATTGGTTGTCAGAGACCTTACTGGTTATGGGGTCCAGATTGGTTGTCAGAGACCTTACTGGTTATGGGGTCCAGATTGGTTGTCAGAGACCTTACTGGTTATGGGGTCCAGATAGGTTGTCAAGCACTTTACTGGTTATGGGGTGCAGATTGGTTGTCAGGCACCTTACTGGTTATGGGGTCCAGACTCGTTGTCAAGCACCTTACTGGTTATAGGGTCCAGATTGGTTGTCAAGCACCTTACTGGTTATAGGGTCCAGATTGGTTGTCAAGCACCTTACTGGTTATAGGGTCCAGATTGGTTGTCAAGCACCTTACTGGTTATGGAGTCCAGATTTGTTGTCAAACACCTTACTGGTTATAGGGTCCAGATTGGTTGTCAAGCACCTTACTGGTTATAGGGTCCAGACTAGTTGTCAAGCACCTTACTGGTTATAGGGTCCAGCTTGGTTGTCAAGCACCATACTGGTTATGGGGTCCAGATTCGTTGTCAAACACCTTACTGGTTATGGGGTCCAGATAGGTTGTCAAGCATCTTACTGGTTATATGGTCCAGATAGGTTGTCAAGCATCTTACTGGTTATAGGGTCCAGCTTGGTTGTCAAGCACCATACTGGTTATGGGGTCCAGATTCGTTGTCAAGCACCTTACTGGTTATGGGGTCCAGATTGGTTGTCAAGCACCTTACTGGTTATGGGGTCCCGATTGGTTGTCAAGCACCATACTGGTTACTGGGTCCAGATTGGTTGTCAAGCACCTTACTGGTTATGGGGTCCCGATTGGTTGTCAAGCACCTTACTGGTTATTGGGTCCCGATTGGTTGTCAAGCACCTTACTGGTTATTGGGTCCAGCTTGGTTGTCAAGCACCATACTGGTTATGGGGTCCAGATTCAGTGTCAAGCACCTTACTGGTTATGGGGTCCAGATTGGTTGTCAAGCACCTTACTGGTTATGGGGTCCCGATTGGTTGTCATGCACCATACTGGTTATGGGGTCCAGACTCGTTGTCAAGCACCTTACTGGTTATAGGGCCAAGATTGGTTGTCAAGCACCTTACTGGTTATAGGGTCCAGCTTGGTTGTCAAGCACCATACTGGTTATTGGGTCCCGCTTGGTTGTCAAGCACCTTACTGGTTATTGGGTCCAGATTCGTTGTCAAGCACCATACTGGTTATGGGGTCCAGATTCGTTGTCAAGCACCTTACTGGTTATGGGGTCCAGATTGGTTGTCAAGCACCTTACTGGTTATGGGGTCCCGATTGGTTGTCAAGCACCATAACCGGTTACTGGGTCCAGATTGGTTGTCAAGCACCTTACTGGTTATGGGGTCCCGATTGGTTGTCAAGCACCTTACTGGTTATTGGGTCCCGATTGGTTGTCAAGCACCTTACTGGTTATTGGGTCCAGCTTGGTTGTCAAGCACCATACTGGTTATGGGGTCCAGATTCATTGTCAAGCACCTTACTGGTTATGGGGTCCAGATTGGTTGTCAAGCACCTTACTGGTTATGGGGTCCCGATTGGTTGTCATGCACCATACTGGTTATGGGGTCCAGACTCGTTGTCAAGCACCTTACTGGTTATAGGGCCAAGATTGGTTGTCAAGCACCTTACTGGTTATAGGGTCCAGCTTGGTTGTCAAGCACCTTACTGGTTATTGGGTCCAGATTCGTTGTCCAGCACCATACTGGTTATGGGGTCCAGATTCGTTGTCAAGCACCATACTGGTTATGGGGTCCAGATTCGTTGTCAGAGACCACATTGGTGACAAGTCATCAGACTAGTTGTCAGGGACCATATAGGGTATGGTGGGGGGGGGGCATTGTGGTTGCCATGTATCATACTGGTAATGGGGGGTCAGATTGGTTGCCAGGGACCATACCGATTATGGGGGGCCAGATTGGTTGTCCGGCATCATACTGATAATGGGGGTCAGATTGGTTGGTCGGAGACCAAGTTGGTGATTAGTGATCAGACTAGCTGTCTGGGACCGTATAGGGTGGAAATAGTGGCTGCCAGGGACTATACTGGTTGTGGACAGTGGTCAGACTGGTTGTCAGGGACCATATAGGGTAGTGTTACTCAACCAGTGTGCCTCCAGCTGTTGCAAAACTACAACACCCAAGGCTGTCCGGGCATGCTGGGTGTTGTAGTTTTGCAACAGCTGGAGGCATCTCGGTTGGGTAACACTGGTCTAGGGTTTGATTAATCAGACTGGTTGCCACTCAGCTTTCCCAGAAAGATGACAAAGCCAACAAATTACTGCAAAGAACCCAACTCAGACTGATATTTAGTGGGGACCTATTGGAATACATTTTTGGGTCCTCCCGGAGGGGGGGGGGGTGAGTGTTCCAGGCCCCGGCCCTCCCGCTGGAGATGCTGCTGAATGGCCGTCCAGTGTAATGTGTTGTGACAGCTCTCCTGGAATGGAGAAGGGGCCGATTCAGAGCTAAATAAATAAATTCTCTTCTGGCCGGTCTGAGAGTTCGCCACATTCCAGCGCTCTGCCAAGAATACAGCGCTCGCTCCCATGCAACTCCGGGGCCTTTGTGCATGAGAAACAGGAAATTTCACTGGACTTTTTGTCCTGAAAAGGCCTCAAAATGCAGCGTGATTGGGCGCCCGGCTCCATGTACCCCGAGACCACGGGGGGCGACGGCGCTGAATGGAGGGAGAGATACAAAGGAAAGCGAGAGAGAAAGAGAGATACACTCTATAGAGATCGCCACCACGTAACAAGAGACATATAACGTGAGGCGTCCGCAGGGGCCCGGGAGCCACAATGTCTGATCGATCACTGAGCTCAAAGATCCCTGAACCTTATCACAATGAACCTGAGGAGGCCTTGTACCAGGAAAAGGGGGAGGGGAGCAGAGAAACACTACAAAGTCCAGAAGGGTTATCAAAGACCCCATAATAAGGCCCCTCTTACAGAAGAGACTCCATAGTGTGACCGCTCTTACAGAAGAGACTCCATAGTGTGACTGCTCTTACAGTATAGACTCCATAGTGTGACCGCTCTTACAGTATAGACTCCATAGTGTGACTGCTCTTACAGTATAGACTCCATAGTGTGACTACTCTTACAGTATAGACTCCATAGTGTGACCGCTCTTACAGTATAGACTCCATAGTGTGACCGCTCTTACAGTATAGACTCCATAGTGTGACTGCTCTTACAGTATAGACTCCATAGTGTGACCGCTCTTACAGTATAGACTCCATAGTGTGACCGCTCTTACAGTATAGACTCCATAGTGTGACTGCTCTTACAGAAAAGACTCCATAGTGTGACTGCTCTTACAGTATAGACTCCATAGTGTGATCGCTCTTACAGTATAGACTCCATAGTGTGACTGCTCTTACAGTATAGACCCCATAGTGTGACTGCTCTTACAGTATAGACTCTATAGTGTGATCGCTCTTACAGTATAGACTCCATAGTGTGACTGCTCTTACAGTATAGACTCCATAGTAAGACTGCTCTTACAGTATAGACTCCATAGTGTGACCGCTCTTACAGTATAGACTCCATAGTGTGACCGCTCTTACAGTATAGACTCCATAGTGTGACTGCTCTTACAGTATAGACTCCATAGTGTGACCGCTCTTACAGTATAGACTCCATAGTGTGACCGCTCTTACAGTATAGACTCCATAGTGTGACTGCTCTTACAGTATAGACTCCATAGTGTGACTACTCTTACAGTATAGACTCCATAGTGTGACCGCTCTTACAGTATAGACTCCATAGTGTGACCGCTCTTACAGTATAGACTCCATAGTGTGACTGCTCTTACAGAAAAGACTCCATAGTGACCGCTCTTACAGTATAGACTCCATAGTGTGACCGCTGTGACAGTATAGACTCCATAGTGTGACTGCTCTTACAGTATAGACTCCATAGTGTGACCGCTTTTACAGTATAGACTCCATAGTGTGACCGCTCTTACAGTATAGACTCCATAGTGTGACTGCTCTTACAGTATAGACTCCATAGTGTGACTACTCTTACAGTATAGACTCCATAGTGTGACCGCTCTTACAGTATAGACTCCATAGTGTGACTGCTCTTACAGTATAGACTCCATAGTGTGACTGCTCTTACAGTATAGACTCTATAGTGTGATCGCTCTTACAGTATAGACTCCATAGTGTGACTGCTCTTACAGTATAGACTCCATAGTAAGACTGCTCTTACAGTATAGACTCCATAGTGTGACCGCTCTTACAGTATAGACTCCATAGTGTGACCGCTCTTACAGTATAGACTCCATAGTGTGACTGCTCTTACAGTATAGACTCCATAGTGTGACCGCTCTTACAGTATAGACTCCATAGTGTGACTGCTCTTACAGTATAGACCCCATAGTGTGACTGCTCTTACAGTATAGACTCTATAGTGTGATCGCTCTTACAGTATAGACTCCATAGTGTGACTGCTCTTACAGTATAGACTCCATAGTAAGACTGCTCTTACAGTATAGACTCCATAGTAAGACTGCTCTTACAGTATAGACTCCATAGTGTGACTGCTCTTACAGTATAGACTCCATAGTGTGACCGCTCTTACAGTATAGACTCCATAGTGTGACTGCTCTTACAGTATAGACTCCATAGTGTGACCGCTCTTACAGTATAGACTCCATAGTGTGACCGCTCTTACAGTATAGACTCCATAGTGTGACTGCTCTTACAGAAAAGACTCCATAGTGACCGCTCTTACAGTATAGACTCCATAGTGTGACCGCTCTTACAGTATAGACTCCATAGTGTGACTGCTCTTACAGTATAGACTCCATAGTGTGACTGCTCTTACAGTATAGACTTCATAGTGTGACCTCTCTTACAGTATAGACTCCATAGTGTGACCGCTCTTACAGTATAGACTCCATAGTGTGACTGCTCTTACAGTATAGACTCCATAGTGTGACCGCTCTTACAGTATAGACTCCATAGTGTGACTGCTCTTACAGTACAGACTTCATAGTGTGACCGCTCTTACAGTATAGACTCTATAGTGTGACCTCTCTTACAGTATAGACTCCATAGTGTGACTGCTCTTACAGTACAGACTTCATAGTGTGACCGCTCTTACAGTATAGACTCTATAGTGTGACCTCTCTTACAGTATAGACTCCATAGTGTGACCGCTCTTACAGTATAGACTCCATAGTGTGACCTCTCTTACAGTATAGACTCCATAGTGTGACCGCTCTTACAGTATAGACTCCATAGTGTGACTGCTCTTGCTCTTACAGTATAGACTCCATAGTGTGACCGCTCTTACAGTATAGACTCCATAGTGTGACTGCTCTTACAGTATAGACTCCATAGTGTGACTGCTCTTACAGTATAGACTCCCTAGTGTGACCGCTCTTACAGTATAGACTCTATAGTGTGACTGTTTTTACAGTATAGACTCCATATTGTGACTGCTCTTACAGTATAGACTCCATAGTGTGACTGCTCTTACAGTAGAGACTCCATAGTGTAACCACTCTTACAGTAGACTCCATAGTGTGACTGCTCTTACAGAAGAGACTCCATAGTGTGACCTCTCTTACAGAAAAGACTCCATAGTGTGACTGCTCTTACAGAAGAGACTCCATAGTGCGACCGCTCTTACAGAAGAGACTCCATAGTGTGACTGCTCTTACAGTATAGACTCCATAGTGTGACCGCTCTTACAGTATAGACTCCATAGTGTGACTGCTCTTACAGTATAGTCTCCATAGTGTGACCGCTCTTATAGTATAGACTCTATAGTGTGACCGCTCTTACAGTATAGACTCTATAGTGTGACTGCTCTTACAGTATAGACTCTATAGTGTGACCGCTCTTACAGTAGAGACTCTATAGTGTGACCGCTCTTACAGTATAGACTCTATAGTGTGACTGCTCTTACAGTATAGACTCCATAGTGTGACTGCTCTTACAGTATAGACTCCATAGTGTGACCGCTCTTACAGTATAGACTCCATAGTGTGACCGCTCTTACAGTATAGACTCCATAGTGTGACCGCTCTTACAGTATAGACTCCATAGTGTGACCTCTCTTACAGTATAGACTCCATAGTGTGACTGCTCTTACAGTATAGACTCCATAGTGTGATATATTCCATCAATAAATACCAAACAAACGGCGCCAATCCCTATAAGCGCAATCCTCAAGCTCCGCCCACACTGTAATTTCTACAGGTACGATCCCTATAATCTGCTGCCTACACCGCCCTGCGCCATTTAGAATTAAGACGTGGATCTGTCTGTTCGCTGACAGGCTAGAATGTCCAAGCGGAGATGTCTAAGGCCTAGCGGCGCTGCGAATGCTGAATGTTATCTCGGCTGCCCCGCTCCTCCGATGGACGCCGATGAATAGAACCAATTCTCTCTTTTATCTCCCTGATTTCCAAAGAGGTGAATTCTATATCCCCAGAAATCGTCTCGGCGCAGACGCCATCCGGAAAGTGACAGCTGGGCGCAGGAGACATGACGACGAGGACGGGGCCAGGATCTTAGACAGTCCCTTAGGGCAGTGTTTCTCAACCAGTGTCCCTCCAGCTGTTGCAAAACTACAACTCCCAGCATGCCCAGACAGCCTTTGGCTGTCCGGGCATGCTGGGAGTTGTAGTTTTGCAACAGCTGGAGGCACACTGGTTGGGAAACACTGCTTTAGGGCAATGCTTTACAGCTGTAGCAAAAACTACAACTCTAAACATAATGGGAGTTGTAGTTCTGCAACAGATGGAAAGCCACAAAGGCTGTCCGGGCATGCTGGGTGTTGTAGTTTTGCAACAGCTGGGGGCACCCTAGTTGGCTAAGTAAATAAAACTCAATCCTCGTGTAACGTGAAAAAAGTGCCACCACTGTCCACAGGTTGTGCCTGATACTGCAGCTCAACTCCATTAAAGTGAATAAGGCACAGCTGCAATACCGGACACAACCAGTGGACAGGGGTGGCGCTTTTTTTTTTTGTTTGTTTTTTTTTTTGTTTTTTTTTACAGAAAGCTGGCATGTTTTATTAATCATTGACAACTCATTAGGGCACTATTTTCTAACCTGTGGCTCTCCATCTATTGCAAAACTACAGTTCCCATCATGTGGCGTTCGGGCATGCTGGGAGTTGTAGTTTTGCAACAGCAAGAGAGCCACACGTTGGAGAATACTGCCCTAATCATTTGTATAATATATATATATATATATATATATATATATATATATTTTTTTTTTTTTTTTTTTTAAACAGCGCCACCCTATCCGCTGGTTGTGTCCGGTATTGCAGCTGTTCCCTATTTACTTCAATAGCGCCGAGCTGCAGTACCAGACACAACCTACAGACAGGGGTGGCGCTGTTTTCATTACACAATTACATTTTACTTACTTCATCCTAAAGCAGTGTTCTTCAACCTGCGGCTTTCTAGCTATTGTTCAACTACAACTCCCAGCATGCCCATGCCTAGCACGCCACATGATGAGAATTTTAGTGCTGCAATCAACAGAGAGCCACATGACCTAATGAATTGTCAATGATTAGTAAAACATGGCTGCTTCCTTTCAAAAACAGCGCCACCCCTGTTCACTGGCTGTGACCGGTATTGCAGCTGTGTCCTATTCACTTCAATGGAGCTGCAGTACCAGATACAACCTATAGACAAGGGTGGCACTGTTTTCATTATACGATTATTTACTTTGCCCTAAAGCAGTGGTTTTCAACTTGCTACAAAACTACAACTCCCAGCATGTTTAGCCCCGCGGTAGAGCAGTCACCCAGCTTTCCCAGAATCTGACGATTTACCGGAGGTCAGAATTCGCCACCGCCTCCACCCCCCCGGCATCATTGTGCGCGATCTTCGCCCACCTCTCATCGAACCATTAAGAATCATCTATCACAGGGTTTTTATTCATTACGAAAAATTCTGCCCCAACAGTAAATATAATATATTCAGCACGAATTAAATGGGAGCGGCGGCGAGCGCGCCACGCTTAATGTTCATGCATTTTACATTTAATTTTTAAATTGCTTTACCAGTTAGGGGAATAAAAAAAAAAACACAACATGCGAGACGGGAAGATGGACGACCGCGCCGAACGATACTTCATTACAGCTTCAGAGTTAATGCAATTGAAAACAAGCCGGGAAACGGCATCGGGGCGGCGCCATGTTCTGGGCCGCAGAGCTGACACTCACTGAGATCCAGATTTGGATTTTTTGGTTGTTGTTTATGTGAACTCCTGTTTGCATCAAATGCATAAAATGTTTCCATTCACTGACAGCAAGCAGAGATAATATACTTGTTTATTGCAGAACTTTCTCATTGCACGTTAGTATTGACTTTTATTTACTGGCCCTAAAGCAGTGTTCCCCAACCTGCGCCTCTGCAGCTGCTGCAAAACTACAACTCTCAGCATACCCGGAAAGACAACGGGAGTTGTAGCTTAGCAACAGCTGGTGGCGCCATGGTTGGGAAACATTGCCCTAGTCCAGTTTTCCCCAACCAGGGTGCCTCCAGCTGTTGCAAAACTACAACTCCCAGTGTGCCCGGACAGTGTATGGCTGTCAGGTCATGCTGGGAGTTGTAGTTCTGAAACAGCTGGAGAACCAAAGATTGGGGGACTTGGGTCTAAGATATCTTAGGACATGATGGGAGTTGTTGTTTTGCAACAGCTGGAGAACTGAAGGTTGGAAAACCATATCTAAGGGCATGATGAGAGTTGTAGGACAACAACTGCTGAAGAACCACAGGTTGGGAAATCCTGCTGGAAGGTATCTCATTACATGATGAGAGTTGTAGTACTACATCACCTGGAGAGCCACAGGTTGGGAAACCCCGCTCCAAGGTATCTCAGGGCATGATGGGAGTTGTAGTATTGCAACAGCTGAAGAAACGAAGCTTGGGAAACTCTGCTCCAAGATAACTCAGGGCATGATGGGAGTTGTAGTACTGCAACAGCTGGAGAGCTGTGGGTTGAGGAATAATAATTAGTTTTTTTATTCCAAGATTAGTAAAACCACTTTCACAAACAGCGCCACCCCCTGTCCACTGGTTGTGTCCGGTTGCAATACCGGACACAAACTACAGACAGGGGTGGTGCTGTTCTCGTTACAGTTTTATTCACTGACCCTTAAAGGGGTACTCCGGTGGAAAACATTTTTTTTTTTTTTTTAAATCAACTGGTGCCAGAAAGTTAAACAGATTTGTAAATGACTTTTATTAAAAAAAAAAAAAAAAAACTTTACCCTTCTAGTACTTTTTAGCAGCTGTATGCTACAGAGGAAATTCTTTTCTTTTTGAATTTCTTTTTTTGTCTTGTCCACAGTGCTATCTGCTGACACCTGATGTCCGTATCGGGAACTGTCCAGAGCAGGAGAAAATCCTCATAGCAAACCTGTGCTGCTCTGGACAGTTCCTGACACAGACAGAGGTGTCAGCAGAGAGCACTGTGGACAAGACAAAAAAAAAAAGAAATTCAAAAAGAAAATAATTTCGTCTGTAGCATACAGCTGCTAAAAAGTACTGGACGGGTAAAGATTTTTTTTTAATAGAAGTCATTTACAAATCTGTTTAACTTTCTGGCACCAGTTGATTAAAAAAAAAGAAAAGAAAAAAAAGTTTTCCACCAGAGTACCCCTTTAAGCCGTGTTTCTCAACCTGTGGCTCCCCAGCTGTTGCAAAACTACAACTCCAAGCATGTCCTGGCAGCTTCTCTCTGGGTCTCTCCGAGTTGTAGTTTTGTAACACGTCGAGGGCCACGGTTCAGAGACCACTGCCCTAAAACTGGGAGTGGTCAAGCCACAGCTTGGGGAACGTTACCCTTTAGCAGTGTTTCCCAATCAGTGTTCCTCCAGCTGTTGCAAAACAACAACTCCCAGCATGCCTTCGGCATGCTGGGAGTTGTAGTTTTGCAACAGCTGGAGGCACACTGGTTGGGAAACATGGCCCTAAAGGGTTGTCTAACCCTTATTATAAAAAATTAATTGCTTTCTTCCAAAAACAGCGCCACCCCTGTCCACTGGTGGTGTCTAGAATTGCAGTTTAGCTGCAGTTCAATGGAGTTAAGCTGTAATAACCTTATAACGTGTGGTTCAGAACATAACAGAGATGACACTTCTGCATTGCGCCCGTAGGGAGTGTCGGGTACCGGGAACGCCATTCTCCGCACTCCTCTCACGCCATTCTCCGCACTCCTCTCACACGCCGGTCATGTCTGACCGTAGCAGAGCGCAGCTGTACGAGAGCGCCGAGCGCCCTGAAAGCCGACGAGCTTAAAGGCGTATTCCAGGCCAAAACTTTTTTTTTATATATATCAACTGGCTCCGGAAAGTTAAACAGATTTGTAAATTACTTCTATTAAAAAATCTTAATCCTTCCAATAGTTATTAGCTTCTGAAGTTGAGTTGCTGTTTTCTGTCTAACTGCTTTCTGATGACTCACGTCCCGGGAGCTGTGCAGCTCCTATGGGCATATTCTCCCATCATGCACAGCTCCCGGGACGTGACATCATCATTGAGCAGTTAGACAGAAAACTTCAGAAGCTAATAACTATTGGAAGGATTAAGATTTTTTAATAGAAGTAATTTACAAATCTGTTTAACTTTCCGGAGCCAGTTGATATATATAAAAAAAAGGTTTTGCCTGGAATACCCCTTTAATGGCTTTGTGCGGCAGAAGAGTCACCATAAGTGATTTCGCTGGCAGCGTTGCCCCGGTCTGTACCAGCTTGCCTGGCACGAACCGACCGGCGCGGCGCAAAATCCCAGAGATGAAAGATGAAGCCAAAAAATGACTAAACTCCATCGGTCTGGGCTGTTATTACTCATCACCCGGGCCGTGGAGCGAAACGTGACCGCCGCGCCACCGCAATCACCCGGAACCGGAGACTGATGGCCGCCCGCCATAACGCATATACCCCCCGAGCCGCCATCACTGCTGATATACGGGCGAGATGGTGAAGGAAGGATTTCTGTGATACATTGTAACCTCCTTATTATAATATTTGGGGGGGGGGGGGCACTGCGGCTGGCACTGGGACGGGTTCACAAGAAATAAAATCCTGTCTAGTTAAAAAAAAAAAAATCACCAGAGCCAAACTGGATCGAAGACGCACGTAGGACCCGTTTTTTGCAGTTACATTTTCTCCATTGAAATTAATGACAGGAATGAGGAGCGACGGGTACAAAAGTGGGCATCGAATCCACCAACCCGAAATAGCAAGAGACCCAGAGATTCCTGGCGTCCGTGTACACAATCTATCACTGATATGGATACGGGCATCTTTGTGGGCATTGGGGCCTACTGGGGTGCCAGGGGCTGACAGTGAGGGTACTGTGGTTGGCACTGGGGGCATTGTGGCTTATAATGAGAGCACTGTGGCTGACAATGAGGGGTCCATGGCAGTCACTGGGGGGTACTGTGGAAGGCACTGGAGGGGGTGCAGTGGATGGTACTGGGGCGGGGGGACCATGGATGCTACTGGGGTGGTTTACCATGGACGGCAATGGGGGGGGGGGGGGGGGCTGCCGTGTACAGCACTGGGGGGGGGGGTACCATGAACCACACTGGGGACAGCACAAGGAACAAAGCTGGTTTACATAAGACAACATGGCTGACAAAGGGACCTTCTGACCGACATATAGAGATAAACTACATAAATGATTAGTCGTCTCCACACAATGTAACATGTGACCTGTGCGCAGACAATATGTAACATGTGACCTGTGCGCAGACAATATGTAACATGTGACCTGTGCGCAGACAATATGTAACATGTGACCTGTGCGCAGACAATATGTAACATGTGACCTGTGCGCAGACAATATGTAACATGTGACCTGTGCGCAGACAATATGTAATATGTGACCTGTGCGCAGACAATATGTAACATGTGACCTGTGCGCAGACAATATGTAACATGTGACCTGTGCGCAGACAATATGTAACATGTGACCTGTGCGCAGACAATATGTAATATGTGACCTGTGCGCAGACAATATGTAACATGTGACCTGTGCGCAGACAATATGTAACATGTGACCTGTGCGCAGACAATACGTAACATGTGACCTGTGTGCAGACAATACGTAACATGTGACCTGTGCGCAGACAATATGTAACATGTGACCTGTGCGCAGACAATACGTAACATGTGACCTGTGCGCAGACAATACGTAACATGTGACCTGTGCGCAGACAATATGTAACATGTGACCTGTGCGCAGACAATATGTAACATGTGACCTGTGCGCAGACAATATGTAACATGTGACCTGTGCGCAGACAATATGTAACATGTGACCTGTGCGCAGACAATATGTAACATGTGACCTGTGCACAGACAATACGTAACATGTGACCTGTGCGCAGACAATACGTAACATGTGACCTGTGCGCACACAATATGTAACATGTGACCTGTGCGCAGACAATATGTAACATGTGACCTGTGCGCACACAATATGTAACATGTGACCTGTGCGCAGACAATATGTAACATGTGACCTGTGCGCAGACAATACAGTCATGGCCGTAAATGTTGGCACCCCTGAAATGTTTCTATAAAATGAAGTATTCCTCACAGGAAAGGATTGCAGTAACAGGTTTTGCTATACACATGTTTATTCCCTTTGTGTGTGTGTATGTATATATATATATATATATATATATATATATATATCTCCTCTCCTCTGTATATATATATATATTGCAGTAACACAGGTTTTGCTATACACATGTTTATTCCCTTTGTGTGTATTGGAACTAAACCAAAAAAGGAGGAAAAAAAGCAAATTGGACATAATGTCACCAAACTCCAAAAATGGTCCGGACAAAATTATTGGCACCTTTCAAAATTGTGGAAAAATAACATTGTTTCAAGCATGTGATGCTCCTTTATACTCACCTGGGGCAAGTAACAGGTGTGGGCAATATAAAAATCACACCTGACAGCAGATAAAAAGGAGAGAAGTTCACTTAGTCTTTGCATTGTGTGTCTGTGTGTGCCACACTAAGCATGGACAACAGAAAGAAGAGAAGAGAACTGTCTGAGGACTTGGGAACCAAAATTGTGGAAAAATATCAACAATCTCAAGGTTACAAGTCCATCTCCAGAGATCTAGATTTGTCTCTGTCCACAGTGCGCAACATTATCAAGACGCTTACACCCCATGGCACTGTAGATAATCTCCCTGGGCGTGGACGGAAGGGAGAAATTTATGAAAGGTGTCACCACAGGATAGTCCGGATGGTGGATAAGCAGCCCCAAACAAGTTCCAAAGATATTCAAGCTGTCCTGCAGGCTCAGGGAGCATCAGTGTCAGCGCGAACTGTCTGTCCACATTTAAATGAAATGAAACGTTATGGAGGAGACCCAGGAGGACCCCACTATGGAGGACCCCACTATGGAGGAGACCCAGGAGGACCCCACTATGGAGGAGACCCAGGAGGACCCCACTATGGAGGAGACCCAGGAGGACCCCGCTATGGAGGAGACCCAGGAGGACCCCACTATGGAGGAGACCCAGGAGGACCCCACTATGGAGGAGACCCAGGAGGACCCCGCTATGGAGGAGACCCAGGAGGACCCCGCTATGGAGGAGACCCAGGAGGACCCCACTATGGAGGAGACCCAGGAGGACCCCACTATGGAGGAGACCCAGGAGGACCCCGCTATGGAGGAGACCCAGGAGGACCCCGCTATGGAGGAGACCCAGGAGGACCCCACTTTTGCCAAAATGAATTTGAGTAACCAAAATCCTTCTGGGAAAACGTCTTGTGGACAGATGAGACCAAGATAGAGCTTTTTGGTAAAGCAAATCATTCTACTGTTTACCGAAAACGGAATGAGGCCTACAAAGAAAAGAGCACAGTACCTACAGTGACATATGGGGGAGGTAAGTGATGTTTTGGGTTGTTTTGCTGCCTCTGGCACTGGGGGCCTTGAATGTGTACAAGACATCATGAAATCTGAGGATTACCAATGGATTTTGGGTCGCACTGTACAGCCCAGTGTCAGAAAGCTGGGTTTGTGTCCGAGATCTTGGGTCTTCCAGCAGGACAATGACCCCAAACATATGTCAAAAAGCCCCAGAAATGGAGACAACAAAGCGCTGGAGAGTTCTGAAGTGTCAGCAATGAGTCCAGATCTAAATCCCATTGATCACCTGTGGAGAGATCTTATAATTACTGTTGGGAAAAGGCGCCGCCCAATAAGAGACCTGGAGCAGTTTGTAAAGGAAGAGGGGTCCAACATTCCGGCTGAGAGGTGTAAGAAGCTTATTGATGGTTAAAGGAAGAGTGGTCCAACATTCCGGCTGAGAGGTGTAAGAAGCTTATTGATGGTTATAGGAAGAGTGGTCCAACATTCCGGCTGAGAGGTGTAAGAAGCTTATTGATGGTTATAGGAAGAGTGGTCCAACATTCCGGCTGAGAGGTGTAAGAAGCTTATTGATGGTTATAGGAAGAGTGGTCCAACATTCCGGCTGAGAGGTGTAAGAAGCTTATTGATGGTTATAGGAAGACACTGATTTCACTTGTTTTTCCAAAGGGTGTGCAACCAAATATTAAGTTAAGGGGCCAATAATTGTGTCCAGCCCATTTTTGGAGTTTGGTGACATTCTGTCCAATTTGCTTTTTTTCCTCCTTTTTTGGTTTAGTTCCAATACACACAAAGGGAATAAACATGTGTATAGCAAAACCTGTGTTACTGCAATCCTTTCCTGTGAGAAATACTTCATTTTATAGAGACATTCCAGGGGGGGCCAACATTTACGGCCATGACTGTACACATCATGTGACCTGTGCGCAGACGATATGGTTCCTCCGGCTGATAAGTCCAGGGCGAGTTGTTGTTCTCTGTTATCAGCTGGAAGCGCAGACAATAAGAGACAGAGATATAAATCTGCACGAGACGCTTCACCGACCGCAGCCGCCGGCAGATCCATAATATACGACAACTCCAGATTTTACCGTATTTCCGTCTCGCCGACTGTAGAGAATCAGAAATTGCGAGGTGGCGATGACTGGGGAGCAGTGGGCAGGAAAATGGCCGCAGACAGAAGAGTAAACACGCTGCGCGCAGTGTACACACGGACAGACGCACCTCCATTATTACAGACCTTATCTCTCACCCTCGCCGCCGCCAGCGCCGCCGCCATTTACTCTAGATTTCTGAGCGTTCGCACCATCTGTGCCCAGTGGCACGGAACAGATTTATACGTGGGTACAGACGGGACGCCGCGCTAAGTAAACGCAACACTAAATACAAGAAAAATAATTTCTACACAACAGGACCCGAAGTTTACGCCAAATTGTGAAACCACCACGACAGCGGAAACAGAGGTGGCCGCCATGACAGGTGGTGACGGAGTATTTTTCGGTTTTGTGCTTTTTGCTTTGGGCGGCGGCGATCTTTCAGCGCCATTTCTTATCGGACGGATGGACACCATAAATCCATTTTCCACGAAGAATCCTTCCGACATAACAACAATGGACGCCCAACACCGGAGGCCACGAAAACAAGAGCGGGGTCAGTGCGCAGGAGAGGAAACCCGGCCCAGGGATCGCACTAATAAATCATATGAAGAGCGCAGGGGGCGGGGCCTGGACAGTCACGGTCACCGCATCCTCGTCAGCTCCAGGGATGTGACCGGAGGACAGGAAAAAGGAAATGACCCCCAGATCTTATGGCAGCGAGCAGAGGAGCGGCACCGCGCCAAACCCAATAACCTGTCACCGGAGGGTCACCGGGAAAGAGACATCTGGAGGATTAACCCTGTAACTGCTGACCACTATACCGCACCGACCACCAGCCATATTAACCCTGTAACTGCCGACCACCAGCCCTATTAACCCTGTAACTGCTGACCACTATACAGCACTAACCACCAGCCCCCTTAACCCTGTAACTGCTGACCACCAGCCCTATTAACCCTGTAACTGCTGACCACTAAACAGCACCAACCACCAGCCCTATTAATCCCGTAACTTAGTGCTTCCCAACCAGAGTGCCTCCAGTTGTTGCAAAACTACAACTCCCAGCATGCCCGGACAGCCAAAAATTGTAGCTTACTGTCAGGGAATGAATGTATAGAATCTCAGTATGGCATGCATGGTGTAGTACAGTATATTACAGGGTTTCCCAACTAGTGTGCCTCCAGCTGTTACAAAACTACAACTCCCAGCATGCCCCGACAGCCTTTGGCTGGGAGTTGTAGTTTTGCAACAGATGGTGACACTCTGGCTGGAAATCACTTCTGTAAATGCTGGGATGACTCCTACATACAGCACTGACAGTAACGCCCTTAACCCTGTAACTGCTGGGGATGACCCCTATACACAGTGATCAGTAGCCCCATTAACATCAGCACAAATGCCCCATTAACCCAACTAGGGCCGGGAACGACCGCTACATACAGCACTGACCACCAGTCCTATTAACCCTGAAAGTGCTGGAGATGACCCCTACATACAGCACTGACCACCAGTCCTATTAACCCTGAAAGTGCTGGAGATGACCCCTACATACAGCACTGACCACCAGCCCTATTAATCCCGTAACTTAGTGCTTCCCAACCAGAGTGCCTCCAGTTGTTGCAAAACTACAACTCCCAGCATGCCCGGACAGCCAAAAATTGTAGCTTACTGTCAGGGAATGAATGTATAGAATCTCAGTATGGCATGCATGGTGTAGTACAGTATATTACAGGGTTTCCCAACTAGTGTGCCTCCAGCTGTTACAAAACTACAACTCCCAGCATGCCCCGACAGCCTTTGGCTGGGAGTTGTAGTTTTGCAACAGATGGTGACACTCTGGCTGGAAATCACTTCTGTAAATGCTGGGATGACTCCTACATACAGCACTGACAGTAACGCCCTTAACCCTGTAACTGCTGGGGATGACCCCTATACACAGCACTGACCAGTAACCCCATTAACATCAGCACAAATGCCCCATTAACCCAACTAGGGCCGGGAACAAACGCTAGATTTAGCACTGACCACCAGTCCTATTAACCCTGAAAGTGCTGGAGATGACCCCCTACATACAGCACTGACCACCAGTCCTATTAACCCTGAAAGTGCTGGAGATGACCCCCTACATACAGCACTGACCACCAGTCCTATTAACCCTGAAAGTGCTGGAGATGACCCCTACATACAGCACTGACCACCAGTCCTATTAACCCTGAAAGTGCTGGAGATGACCCCTACATACAGCACTGACCCCTTATCTCTGCAGTATTAACCCTGTAGGTGCTGTGGCTAACTACGACACACATGGCCTTGACCTCCTGCCCCATTAACCCTATAACTGCCGAGGCCGACCACTATATACAGCCCTCACCAACGGCCCCGTCACTGTCTAAACCCCTTATACATCCTTTAGATCACTGAAATAATTATTTGCATATCTCGGAACAACCCCGAAAAACAGGCCTCAGCCTCCGGTCACCTCCAGAGCTGCACTCACTATTCTTCTGGCCGCCATCAATCACGAACCAACAGGTGATGAGCAATTCTGCACCTCTATGGCTGGTAACAGAAAGCAGCAGATTGCTGAGCGCTGCTCTGGAGGTGACTGGAGTATAGAGATTCTAAAACGATTCGTGGTCATACGGTTACATTGTCTCCCATTGTAAAAACCCCCCCGTCTCTTTATAGTGGGACTCTATGAGGCTGCCGATCCCCGGCGGTGATTAACCCCTCCTGTGCCAGGCTGGAGCTTGGGTTACCGGTTGCGGTAGAGCAGCGAGCTATTAGAGGTTTTGCGCTTGGGAGTTTTGGCGCGCGCCACGACCACAAGTCACTGGGAGTGAATCCTGGATCAGCCGGCGAGTCCCAGCTGAGCGTTTTTATTTTTTTTCTGGAACGCCGCGATCCTGGCAGCGCTTGTCCCCGCAGCTGCAAAATTACATTATCCCACTGATATATTCAGAAAATTTGCTTCATTCCAAAAGTTCATCCTCGCCCTCTTCCACTCCCTCCTGAAAACATTTGCGCTGCGTGCTGCCAGATGACGCAGCCGCAGGGCAAAAAAAACCTAAACAAAACGAAGCAGTACGGTACTACTTATCCCCGGATAACTGAACCCCCCCCCCCCCCCCAAAAAAAAAAGAACGAAAGTTTAATTCCTCTAATCCGATCACCAGGAATAATCCAGAAGTGAACTTATAGTATCCGATAGAAGAATTTCGTAAACCCACCCGGGACCCCCGAGAATCCATTCACATCTTATTATAACTCCTCTACAGCTTTCGCTTTCACTTTGTTCACTGATCTACCCGGTTGCCAAGTTGCCCATAGCAACCAATCAGATTGCTTCTTTCATTTTTCACAGGCATTTTCAAAAATGAAAGGAGCGATCTGATTGGTTGCTATGGGCAACTGGGAAACTTTTCCTCCGGACAGGACAAGTTAGGTGGACACTGGATACGGGAATGTCCTCATAGGGTATAACCTGAACGCCGATAAAGTTTTATTAGATTTTTTTTCCATATCGGGCCCGGGACCGCCAGCGACACCGCGCTCACGTAAAGTCATTTCACGGCCATGCATTATACAGCGCTCACCGCCAGCGCCGAGCTTCACGCAATTAATAACTTTCAGCCGACAGCAAGAGAGAGAAAATTCCAATTTAACGGAGTCCTGTGACACCGGTGGCGGGCGGGTGCGGGGAATCGCCATGCAGATTCCTGCCATTCAGCAATCACGTTATGATTAAACCCTCTGGTCACCGCATTTAATGTCCTCTCCGCCGAGTCACCTTCAGCTGCGACGGAGAGAGAGGAATTCATAAAGCGGGCGCCACGCGCAATATCTCAGGATCTATCCTGGGTAAAAACTTGAGAAAATACCATAGAGCCGTCGTTTTTTAACCTGTGGCTCTCCGGCTGTCGCAAAAACTACAACTCCCGGCATGCCCGGACAGCCGTTGGCTGTCCGGGCATGCTGGGAGTTGTAGTTTTGCGACAGCTGGAGAGCAATGATAAAATTATGCAGCTCCTTGTACACTATATACATCCAAAATTGAGATAAATGGGAGCTGTATACATCTGCATGCCAAGAGCTCCCCCTAGAGGTGGCTGCAGACAGAAATATTATTGTCATGTTTCTAAGGATTTGGTGCACTTAGCCCAATTCTGAATGTACTACTGGGGTCTAAATACATCCCTGAAATTGTGCTCTTTGTATATAGTGACTGTGCTCCCTGTATACAGGATATATAGTGACTGTGCTCCATGTATACAGGATATATATAGTGACTGCGCACCCTGTATACAGTATATATAGTGACTGTGCTCCCTGTATACAGGATATATAGTGACTGTGCTCCCTGTATACAATACATATAGTGACTGTGCTCCCTGTATACAATACATATAGTGACTGTGCTCCCTGTATACAGGATATATAGTGACTGTGCTCCCTGTATACAGGATATATAGTGACTGTGCTCCCTGTATACAGGATATATAGTGACTGTGCTCCATGTATACAGGATATATATAGTGACTGCGCACCCTGTATACAGTATATATAGTGACTGTGCTCCCTGTATACAGGATATATAGGGACTGTGCTCCCTGTATACAATACATATAGTGACTGTGCTCCCTGTATACAGGATATATAGTGACTGCGCACCCTGTATACAGGATATATAGTGACTGTGCTCCCTGTATACAGGATATATAGTGACTGTGCTCCCTGTATACAGGATATATAGTGACTGTGCTCCCTGTATACAGGATATATAGTGACTGTGCTCCCTGTATACAGGATATATAGTGACTATGTTTCCTATATACAGGATATATAGTGACTGTGCTCCCTGTATACAGGATATATAGTGACTGTCCTCCCTGTATACAGGATATATAGTGACTGTGCTCCCTGTATACAGGATATATAGTGACTATGTTTCCTATATACAGGATATATAGTGACTGTGCTCCCTGTATACAGGATATATAGTGACTGTGCTCCCTGTATACAGGATATATAGTGACTGTGCTCCCTGTATACAGGATATATGTTACGCCGAGCGCTCCGGGTCCCCGCTCCTCCCCGGAGCGCTCGCAACATCTTCGCTACGGCAGCGCCCCGGTCAGATCCACTGACCGGGTGCGCTGCGATACCGCCTCCAGCCGGGATGCGATTCGCGATGCGGGTGGCGCCCGCTCGCGATGCGCACCCCGGCTTCCGTACCCGACTCGCTCTCCCTCGTTCCTGTCCCGGCGCGCGCGGCCCCGCTCCCTAGGGCGCGCGCGCGCCGGGTCTCTGCGATTTAAAGGGCCACTGCGCCACTGATTGGCGCAAGTGGTTCTAATTAGTGTGTTCACCTGTGCACTCCCTATGTATACCTCACTTCCCCTGCACTCCCTCGCCGGATCTTGTTGCCATTGTGCCAGTGAAAGCGTTCCCTTGTGTGTTCTTAGCCTGTGTTCCAGACCTCCTGCCGTTGCCCCTGACTACGATCCTTGCTGCCTGCCCCGACCTTCTGCTACGTCCGACCTTGCTTCTGTCTACTCCCTTGTACCGCGCCTATCTTCAGCAGTCAGAGAGGTTGAGCCGTTGCTAGTGGATACGACCTGGTCACTACCGCCGCAGCAAGTCCATCCCGCTTTGCGGCGGGCTCTGGTGAACACCAGTAGTGACTTAGAACCGGTCCACTAGCACGGTCCACGCCAATCCCTCTCTGGCACAGAGGATCCACCTCCAGCCAGTCGAATCGTGACAGTAGATCCGGCCATGGATCCCGCTGAAGTACCTCTGCCAGTTGTCGCTGACCTCACCACGGTGGTCGCCCAGCAGTCACAACAGATAGCGCAACAAGGCCAACAGCTGTCTCAACTGACCGTGATGCTACAGCAGCTACTACCACAGCTTCAGCAATCATCTCCTCCGCCAGCTCCTGCACCTCCTCCGCAGCGAGTGGCCGCTTCAGGCCTACGACTATCCTTGCCGGATAAATTTGATGGGGACTCTAAGTTTTGCCGTGGCTTTCTTTCACAATGTTCCCTGCACTTGGAGATGATGTCGGACCAGTTTCCTACTGAAAGGTCTAAGGTGGCTTTCGTAGTCAGCCTTCTGTCTGGAAAAGCCCTGTCATGGGCCACACCGCTCTGGGACCGCAATGACCCCGTCACTGCCTCTATACACTCCTTCTTCTCGGAAATTCGAAGTGTCTTTGAGGAACCTGCCCGAGCCTCTTCTGCTGAGACTGCCCTGTTGAACCTGGTCCAGGGTAATTCTTCCGTTGGCGAGTACGCCATACAATTCCGTACTCTTGCTTCTGAACTATCCTGGAATAATGAGGCCCTCTGCGCGACCTTTAAAAAAGGCCTATCCAGCAACATTAAAGATGTTCTGGCCGCACAAGAAATTCCTGCTAATCTACATGAACTCATTCATCTTGCCACTCGCATTGACATGCGTTTTTCCGAAAGGCGTCAGGAGCTCCGCCAGGATATGGACTTTGTTCGCACGAGGCGTTTTTTCTCCCCGGCTCCTCTCTCCTCTGGTCCTCTGCAATCCGTTCCTGTGCCTCCCGCCGTGGAGGCTATGCAAGTTGACCGGTCTCGTCTGACACCTCAAGAGAGGACACGACGCCGCATGGAGAATCTCTGCCTGTACTGTGCCGGTACCGAACACTTCCTGAAGGATTGTCCTATCCGTCCTCCCCGCCTGGAAATACGTACGCTGACTCCGCACAAAGGTGAGACAGTCCTTGATGTCAACTCTGCTTCTCCACGTCTTACTGTGCCTGTGCGGATATCTGCATCTACCTTCTCCTTCTCTACTACTTCTTGGATTCCGGATCTGCAGGAAACTTTATTTTGGCCTCTCTCATCAACAGGTTCAACATCCCGGTAACCAGTCTCGCCAGACCCCTCTACATCAATTGTGTTAACAATGAAAGATTGGACTGTACCATACGTTACCGCACGGAGCCCCTTCTAATGTGCATCGGACCTCATCAAGAAAAAATTGAGTTTTTGGTCCTCCCCAATTGCACTTCCGAAATTCTCCTTGGACTACCGTGGCTCCAACGCCATTCCCCAACCCTGGATTGGTCCACAGGGGAGATCAAGAGCTGGGGTATCTCTTGTTTCAAGGACTGTCTTAAACCGGTTACCAGTACTCCCTGCCGTGACCCTGTGGTTCCCCCTGTAACCGGTCTCCCTAAGGCCTATATGGACTTTGCTGATGTGTTTTGCAAAAAAAAAGCTGAGACTCTTCCTCCTCACAGGCCTTATGACTGTCCTATTGACCTCCTCCCGGGCACTACTCCACCCCGGGGCAGAATCTATCCTCTGTCTGCTCCAGAGACTCTTGCTATGTCTGAGTACATCCAGGAAAATTTAAAAAAGGGGTTTATCCGCAAATCCTCCTCTCCTGCCGGAGCTGGATTTTTCTTTGTGTCCAAAAAAGATGGCTCTCTACGTCCTTGCATTGACTACCGCGGTCTTAATAAAATCACGGTAAAGAACCGCTACCCTCTACCTCTTATCTCTGAACTCTTTGATCGCCTCCAAGGTGCCCACATCTTTACCAAACTGGACTTAAGAGGTGCTTATAATCTCATCCGCATCAGGGAGGGGGACGAATGGAAAACGGCATTTAACACTAGAGATGGACACTTTGAGTATCTGGTCATGCCCTTTGGCCTGTGCAACGCCCCTGCCGTCTTCCAAGACTTTGTTAATGAAATTTTTCGTGATCTCTTATATTCCTGTGTTGTTGTGTATCTGGACGATATTCTGATTTTTTCTGCCAACCTAGAAGAACACCGCCAGCATGTCCGCATGGTTCTTCAGAGACTTCGAGACAATCAACTTTATGCCAAAATGGAGAAATGTCTGTTTGAATGTCAATCTCTTCCTTTCCTAGGATACTTGGTCTCTGGCCAGGGACTACAAATGGATCCAGACAAACTCTCTGCCGTCTTAGATTGGCCACGCCCCTCCGGACTCCGTGCTATCCAACGTTTTTTGGGGTTCGCCAATTATTACAGACAATTTATTCCACATTTTTCCACCATTGTGGCTCCTATCGTGGCTTTAACCAAAAAGAATGCCAATCCTAAGTCATGGCCTCCTCAAGCGGAAGACGCCTTTAAACGGCTCAAGTCTGCCTTTTCTTCTGCTCCCGTGCTCTCCAGACCTGACCCATCTAAACCCTTCCTATTGGAGGTTGATGCCTCCTCTGTAGGAGCTGGAGCGGTTCTTCTACAAAAAAATTCTTCCGGGCATGCTGTTACTTGTGGTTTTTTTTCTAGGACCTTCTCTCCGGCGGAGAGGAACTACTCCATCGGGGATCGAGAGCTACTGGCCATTAAATTAGCACTTGAGGAATGGAGGCATCTGCTGGAGGGATCAAAATTTCCAGTTATTATTTACACCGATCACAAGAATCTCTCCTATCTCCAGTCTGCCCAACGGCTGAATCCTCGCCAGGCCAGGTGGTCTCTGTTCTTTGCCCGGTTTAATTTTGAAATTCACTTTCGCCCTGCCGATAAGAACATTAGGGCCGATGCTCTCTCTCGTTCCTCGGATGCCTCTGAAGTAGAGGTCTCTCCGCAACACATCATTCCTCCTGACTGCCTGATCTCCACTTCTCCAGCCTCCATCAGGCAAACTCCTCCAGGGAAGACCTTCGTTTCTCCACGCCAACGCCTCAGAATCCTCAAATGGGGTCACTCCTCCCACCTCGCAGGCCATGCGGGCATCAAGAAATCTGTGCAACTCATCTCTCGCTTCTATTGGTGGCCGACTCTGGAGACGGATGTTGTGGACTTTGTGCGAGCCTGCACTGTCTGTGCCCGGGATAAGACTCCTCGCCAGAAGCCCGCTGGTCTCCTTCATCCTCTGCCTGTCCCCGAACAGCCTTGGTCTCTGATTGGTATGGATTTTATTACAGACTTACCCCCATCCCGTGGCAACACTGTTGTTTGGGTGGTCGTTGATCGATTTTCCAAGATGGCACATTTCATCCCTCTTCCTGGTCTTCCTTCAGCGCCTCAGTTGGCAAAACAATTTTTTGTACACATTTTTCGTCTTCACGGCTTGCCCACGCAGATCGTCTCGGATAGAGGCGTCCAATTTGTGTCAAAATTCTGGAGGGCTCTCTGTAAACAACTCAAGATTAAATTAAACTTTTCTTCTGCTTATCATCCTCAATCCAATGGACAAGTAGAAAGAATTAACCAGGTCCTGGGTGATTATTTACGCCATTTTGTTTCCTCCCGCCAGGATGACTGGGCAGATCTTCTACCATGGGCCGAATTCTCGTATAACTTCAGAGTCTCTGAATCTTCTTCCAAATCCCCATTTTTCGTGGTGTACGGCCGTCACCCTCTTCCCCCCCTCCCTACCCCCTTGCCCTCTGGTTTGCCCGCTGTGGATGAAATATCTCGTGATCTTTCCACCATATGGAAAGAGACCCAAAATTCTCTCTTACAGGCTTCATCACGCATGAAGAAGTTTGCTGATAAGAAAAGAAGAGCTCCCCCCATTTTTTCTCCCGGAGACAAGGTATGGCTCTCCGCTAAATATGTCCGCTTCCGTGTTCCCAGCTACAAATTGGGACCACGCTATCTTGGTCCTTTCAAAATTTTGTGCCAGATTAATCCTGTCTCTTACAAACTTCTTCTTCCTCCTTCTCTTCGTATTCCCAATGCCTTTCATGTCTCTCTTCTTAAACCACTTATCATTAACCGTTTCTCTCCCAAACTCATTTCTCCCACTCCTGTTTCCGGTTCTTCTGATATCTTCACCGTTAAGGAGATACTGGCCTCCAAAAAGGTCAGAGGTAAAACTTTTTTTTTAGTGGACTGGGAGGGCTGTGGTCCTGAAGAGAGATCCTGGGAACCTGAGGACAATATCCTAGATAAAAGTCTGCTCCTCAGGTTCTCAGGCTCTAAGAAGAGGGGGAGACCCAAGGGGGGGGGTACTGTTACGCCGAGCGCTCCGGGTCCCCGCTCCTCCCCGGAGCGCTCGCAACATCTTCGCTACGGCAGCGCCCCGGTCAGATCCACTGACCGGGTGCGCTGCGATACCGCCTCCAGCCGGGATGCGATTCGCGATGCGGGTGGCGCCCGCTCGCGATGCGCACCCCGGCTTCCGTACCTGACTCGCTCTCCCTCGTACCTGTCCCGGCGCGCGCGGCCCCGCTCCCTAGGGCGCGCGCGCGCCGTGTCTCTGCGATTTAAAGGGCCACTGCGCCACTGATTGGCGCAAGTGGTTCTAATTAGTCTGATCACCTGTGCACTTCCCTATATCACCTCACTTCCCCTGCACTCCCTCGCCGGATCTTGTTGCCATCGTGCCAGTGAAAGCGTTTCCTTGTGTGTTCCTAGCCTGTGTTCCAGACCTCCTGCCGTTGCCCCTGACTACGATCCTTGCTGCCTGCCCCGACCTTCTGCTACGTCCGACCTTGCTTCTGTCTACTCCCTTGTACCGCGCCTATCTTCAGCAGTCAGAGAGGTTGAGCCGTTGCTAGTGGATACGACCTGGTTACTACCGCCGCAGCAAGACCATCCCGCTTTGCGGCGGGCTCTGGTGAAAACCAGTAGTAACTTAGAACCGGTCCACTAGCGCGGTCCACGCCAATCCCTCTCTGGCACAGAGGATCCACCTCCTGCCAGCCGGCATCGTGACAATATATAGTGACTGTGCTCCCTGTATACAGGATATATAGTGACTGTCCTCCCTGTATACAGGATATATAGTGACTGTGCTCCCTGTATACAGGATATATAGTGACTGCACTCCCTGTATACAGGATATATAGTGACTGTGCACCCTGTATACAGTATATATAGTGACTGTGCTCCCTGTATACAGGATATACAGTGACTGTGCTCCCTGTATACAGGATATATATAGTGACTGCGCACCCTGTATACAGTGTATATAGTGACTGTGCTCCCTGTATACAGGATATATAAGGACTGTGCTCCCTGTATACAATATATATAGTGACTGTGCTCCCTGTATACAATATATATAGTGACTGTGCTCCCTGTATACAGGATATATAGTGACTGTGCTCCCTGTATACAGGATATATAGTGACTGTGCTCCCTGTATACAGGATATATAGTGACTGTGCTCCCTGTATACAGGATATATAGTGACTGCGCTCCCTGTATACAATATATATAGTGACTGTGCTCCCTGTATACAATATATATAGTGACTGTGCTCCCTGTATACAGGATATATAGTGACTGTGCTCCCTGTATACAGGATATATAGTGACTGTGCTCCCTGTATACAGGATATATAGTGACTGTGCTCCCTGTATACAGGATATATAGTGACTGTGCTCCCTGTATACAGGATATATAGTGACTGTGCTCCCTGTATACAGGATATATAGTGACTGTGCTCCCTGTATACAGGATATATAGTGACTATGTTTCCTATATACAGGATATATAGTGACTGTCCTCCCTGTATACAGGATATATAGTGACTGTGCTCCCTGTATACAATACATATAGTGACTGTGCTCCCTGTATACAGGATATATAGTGACTGTGCTCCCTGTATACAGGATATATAGTGACTATGTTTCCTATATACAGGATATATAGTGACTATGTTTCCTATATACAGGATATATAGTGACTGTCCTCCCTGTATACAGGATATATAGTGACTGTGCACCCTGTATACAGGATATATAGTGACTATGTTTCCTATATACAGGATATATAGTGACTGTCCTCCCTGTATACAGGATATATAGTGACTGTCCTCCCTGTGTACAGGATATATAGTGACTGTCCTCCCTGTATACAGGATATATAGTGACTATGCTCCCTGTATACAGGATATATAGTGACTATGTTTCCTATATACAGGATATATAGTGACTGTCCTCCCTGTATACAGGATATATAGTGACTGTCCTCCCTGTATACAGGATATATAGTGACTGTGCTCCCTGTATACAGGATATATAGTGACTGTGCTCCCTGTATACAGGATATATAGTGACTGTGCTCCCTGTATACAGGATATATAGTGACTATGTTTCCTATATACAGGATATATAGTGACTGTCCTCCCTGTATACAGGATATATAGTGACTGTCCTCCCTGTATACAGGATATATAGTGACTGTCCTCCCTGTATACAGGATATATAGTGACTGTGCTCCCTGTATACAGGATATATAGTGACTGTCCTCCCTGTATACAGGATATATAGTGACTGTGCTCCCTGTATACAGGATATATAGTGACTGTCCTCCCTGTATACAGGATATATAGTGACTGTGCTCCCTGTATACAGGATATATAGTGACTGTCCTCCCTGTATACAGGATATATAGTGACTGCGCACCCTGTATACAGGATATATAGTGACTGTCCTCCCTGTATACAGGATATATAGTGACTGTGCTCCCTGTATACAGGATATATAGTGACTGCGCACCCTGTATACAGGATATATAGTGACTGCGCTCCCTGTATACAGGATATATAGTGACTGTGCTCCCTGTATACAGGATATATAGTGACTGTGCTCCCTGTATACAGGATATATAGTGACTGTGCTCCCTGTATACAGGATATATAGTGACTGTGCTCCCTGTATACAGGATTTATAGTGACTGTGCTCCCTGTATACAGGATATAGTGACTGTGCTCCCTGTATACAGGATATATAGTGACTGTGCTCCCTGTATACAGGATATATAGTGACTGTGCTCCCTGTATACAGGATATATAGTGACTGCGCTCCCTGTATACAGTATATATAGTGACTGTGCTCCCTGTATACAGGATATATAGTGACTGTCCTCCCTGTATACAGGATATATAGTGACTGTCCTCCCTGTATACAGGATATATAGTGACTGTGCTCCCTGTATACAGGATATATAGTGACTGCGCACCCTGTATACAGGATATATAGTGACTGTGCTCCCTGTATACAGGATATATAGTGACTGTGCTCCCTGTATACAGGATATATAGTGACTGTGCTCCCTGTATACAGGATATATAGTGACTGTCCTCCCTGTATACAGGATATATAGTGACTGTGCTCCCTGTATACAGGATATATAGTGACTGTGCTCCCTGTATACAGGATATATAGTGACTGTGCTCCCTGTATACAGGATATATAGTGACTGTCCTCCCTGTATACAGGATATATAGTGACTGTGCTCCCTGTATACAGGATATATAGTGACTGTGCTCCCTGTATACAGGATATATAGTGACTCTGCTCCCTGTATACAGGATATATAGTGACTGTGCTCCCTGTATACAGGATATATAGTGACTGTGCTCCCTGTATACAGGATATATAGTGACTGTCCTCCCTGTGTACAGGATATATAGTGACTGTGCTCCCTGTATACAGGATATATAGTGACTGTGCTCCCTGTATACAGGATATATAGTGACTGTGCTCCCTGTATACAGGATATATAGTGACTGTGCTCCCTGTATACAGGATATATAGTGACTGTGCTCCCTGTATACAGGATATATAGTGACTATGTTTCCTATATACAGGATATATAGTGACTGTGCTCCCTGTATACAGTATATATAGTGACTATGTTTGCTATATACAGGATGTGTACGCTGTGGCGGTGAATATGTTACATACGTTGCTTTTCTTTGCTGAGATGGACTCAGGAGTTTTAATTATCCACCTGGAGAGAAGAAGCAATTACGGCCGAGGACGAGAGGAGAATGAATCTCACATCCGCTGCTTGGTCGCTCAATTCCCTGTGAAATCTCCACATTCTGCGCTTCGTCCATTACCATAACTCACCGCGAACACACCAGAGGCTGTGGCCGCCATAACAATACATGATGTGAAGAGGAACACCAGCAGCAGCCAGAGGGGGCCGAGGGGATGGAGAATGAGGGGGTCTGATGGGAGGGAGAATGAGGGGGACTGATGGGAGGGAGAATGAGGGGGTCTGATGGGAGGGAGAATGAGGGGGTCTGATAGGAGGGAGAATGAGGGGGTCTGATGGGAGGGAGAATGAGGGGGTCTGATTGGAGGGAGAATGAGGGGGTCTGATAGGAGGGAGAATGAGGGGGTCTGATGAAAGGGAGAATGAGGGGGTCTGATTGATGGGAGGGAGAATGAGGGGGTCTGATGGGAGGGAGAATGAGGGGGTCTGATGGGAGGGAGAATGAGGGGGTCTGATGGGAGGGAGAATGAGGGGGTCTGATGGGAGGGAGAATGAGGGGGTCTGATGGGAGGCAGAATGAGGGGGTCTGATGGGAGGCAGAATGAGGGGGTCTGATGGGAGGCAGAATGAGGGGGTCTGATGGGAGGCAGAATGAGGGGGTCTGATGGGAGGGAGAATGAGGGGGTCTGATGGGAGGGAGAATGAGGGGGTCTGATGGGAGGGAGAGTTAGGGGGTCTGATGGAATAGAGACTGATGTGTCTAACGTAACGGGATGGGGAATAAGAGGGCAATGGGGACAGAGAACAAGGGGTTTAATGGCTCGGGAAACAAGGGGACTAAGGGGAATGGGACCAAGGGGTCTGATGGGCACGAGGAATGAGGGGTCAGATGGGATGGGGAATGAGGGGGTCTGATGGGATAGAGACTGATGTGTCTAATGGGATGGGGAATAAGGGGGGCAAAGGGGACAGAGAACAAGGGGTCTGCTGGGATGGGGAATGAGAGGTTTAAGGGAAATGGCATCAATGGGTCTGATGGGAACGGGAAAGAGGGGTCTGATGGGCATGGGGAATGAGGCGTCTGATTGGCACGGGAATGAGGAATCTGATGGGCACGGGAATGAGGAATCTGATGGGCACGGGGAACGAAGGTTCTGATGGGCACGGGGAACGAAGGTTCTGATGGACATGGGGAACGAAGGGGTCTGATGGGCACCGGGAACGAGGGGGTCTGATGGGCACCGGGAACGAGGGGGTCTGATGGGCACCGGGAACGAGGGGGTCTGATGGGCACCGGGAACGAGGGGGTCTGATGGGACGGAAAACCAGGATGTCTGATGGGACAGAGACCAGGGGTTCTCACCTGACAAGGAGCCTGACAGAATGGAGCGGGTGTCACTTTGTATTAATTTCAATCAGTAATTTCATTATGAAGTTTGATGGGTGAGGGATAAAATATACAAATGATCCAGATGAAGCAGAAGATAAAGTGGACATCGTTTTGGGGTCCACGGAAACTCAAATAAGCGTGACCCTCAAACTGTTGCTTGGGATCCCCAACATTCCTGGGAATTGCAGCTACCAGTGGACATGTGTGTGACTCCAACATTTATTGATACTATATAATGGTGATCCCCAACAGTAACACACAGATCTCCTGACACACTGTAACGCAATGTTCTGTAATGCCTAAACAGGGATACTCCAGCTGTTGCAAAACTACAACTCTCAGCATGCCCCCGACAGCTGGGAGTTGCAGTTTTGCCACAGCTGGAGGGGCACTGTTTGGAAAACACCATTCTATTGTATCACTTGATGTTAAACCTAATTTATTAGAATATGATTCAATGTTTATAATATAATGTAACAAGAATCACAGGTCCCATTCTACAGCAAAGTCCATTACAGAGCAGTACAGCCCCCCCGGCCCCTATCATAGACCCCCTGGGGGTGAAATTCAGCATCTGCTGCAGGAGAACAACATTTCATCATCACGAAATTACACAAATCTGAAGAGTAAACACAGGCGGCGGCGGAAAACAGATGTTCAGCTCTGCGCCGAAATCCACAAAGCATCCGGGCCAAGAGCAGAAAGCATCAGCGGAGAGCGCAGCTCCGGAACATCACAGGTTAAACCTCCTGTAATGCTGCGGATTCTGTAAACATATCGCTTCTCCTGTACTGATGCTACATTGCATCATGTCTTATACTCCAGTCACCTCCAGAGCTGCACTCACTATTCTGCTGTTATACCATGTCTTATCCTCCAATCACCTTCAGAGCTGCACTCACTATTCTGCTGTTATACCATGTCTTATCCTCCAGTCACCTCCAGAGCTGCAATCTCTTTACTGTTGTTACATCATACATTACAGTTACCTACAGAGCCGCACTCACTATTCTGCTATTACATCATGTCTTATCCTCCTGTCACCTCCAGAGTTGCACTCACTATTCTGCTGTTACATCATGTCTTATCCTCCAGTCACCTCCAGAGCTGCACTCACTATTCTGCTGTTACATCATGTCTTATCCTCCAGTCACCTCCAGAGCTGCACTCACTATTCTGCTGTTACATCATGTCTTATCCTCTAGTCACCTCCAGAGCTGCACTCACTATTCTGCTTTTACATCATGTATTTTCCTCCAGTCACCTCCAGAGCTGCACTCACTATTCTGCTTTTACATCATGTCTTATCCTCCAGTCACCTCCAGAGCTGCACTCACTATTCTGCTGTTATACCATGTCTTATCCTCCAGTCACCTCCAGAGCTGCACTCACTATTCTGCTGTTATACCATGTCTTATCCTCCAGTCACCTCCAGAGCTGCACTCACATTTCTGCTGTTATACCATGTCTTATCCTCCAGTCACCTCCAGAGCTGCACTCACTATTCTGCTGTTCCATCATGTCTTATCCTCCAGTCACCTCCAGAGCTGCACTCACTATTCTGCTGTTATACCATGTCTTATCCTCCAGTCACCTCCAGAGCTGCACTCACTATTCTGCTGTTATACCATGTCTTATCCTCCAGTCACCTCCAGAGCTGCACTCACTATACTGCTGTTACATCATGTCTTATCCTCCAGTCACCTCCAGAGCTGCACTCACTATTCTGCTGTTATACCATGTCTTATCCTCCAGTCACCTCCAGAGCTGCACTCACTATTCTGCTGTTATACCATGTCTTATCCTCCAGTCACCTCCAGAGCTGCACTCACTATACTGCTGTTATACCATGTCTTATCCTCCAGTCACCTCCAGAGCTGCACTCACTATACTGCTGTTATACCAAGTCTCATCCACCAATCACCTTCAGAGAAGCAGTCTCTTTTCTGTTGTTATATCATACATTACATTATGTCTTTGTTGTACATATGTCCAGCGTTGCACTCACTATTCTGCTGTGACATCATGCCTTTTCCTCTTGTCACCTCCAGAGCTGCACTCACGTTTTTGCTAGTTACTTCATGTCTTATAGTTTAGTCACATCTAGAGCCTCATTTCTTATACAATTTATACCCAGAATACCTCAAATCAATCAAAAGTTTGCTGACACAGACAACAATAATATTGTATTGACTGAACAGCAGAAAATCTGCAGCAGATACAGTATGTGTGAACACAGCCATAGGAACATAAAGCTTCATCATGAAGTACTGAAATATGTTGCCACTTTCTAACTTAAAATGTAAGCTCTCTGCTTGCTGTCAGTGAACGGGAACATTGTTCACAGAACAGGCTTCATACTTCTCACAGCTGGGGTGCCGTTACACTTGTTTCCAGTCTGGACAATCCTCTTTGCCACAAACTTTAGAATCCGCTATATTATTATATTATTTTCATGCTACGGAAAAACAATCTGGCGGACTTAAAATCCGCACGGCGCCCATACCTGCCAGAGATTTCATACGGAGAAGCTGAATTAAAAATGGCGATAACCTGGGGCAGAAATACGAGTTTTAGCCTTAGTTTTCTGCCTCGTCATCATTTCACACTCAGACACATCATAAGACGCGCAGATGTCACCGCACGGTACACGGTGATGAATTTACTGCAGCGGGCGAGAAAGAATGGCGCGGCGTCATTATGTGACATCTATCCGGATATTGTGGCGGGTTTTGCTGTATTTTTTTTTCTGATTTCCAGACCGTAGTGTGATCTTTACCATATATTATACATTATATTCTGTACATGTCATGTTCTAGAGCAGTGTTTCCCAACCATTGTGCCTCCAGCTGTTGCAAAACTACAACTCCCAGCATGCCCGGACAGTCAAAGGCTGATGGAAGTTGTAGTTTTGCTACAACTGGTTGGGAAACACTGCTCTATATCAAGGGTGTCCAAAACTGTTCAGCTGTTGTTGCAAAACTACAACTCCCAGCATGCCCGCACAGCCATTGGATCTATATCAGTGTTTCCCAATCAGCGTACCTCCAGCTGTTGCAAAACTACAACTCCCAGCATGCCCCTTCTTATGATGCAGGACAGAAGGGTCTGGCATTAGTTCTGCAAAGTAAAGTAGTAGTCTCCAAACTGTGGACTTCCAGCTGTTGCAAAACTACAACTCCCAGCACGCCCGGACAGCCTTTGGCTGTCCGGGCATGCTGGGTGTTGTAGTTTTGCAACAGCTGGAGGCACACTGGTTGGAAAACACTGCACTTAATGCAAACTGTGGACTGCAAGCTGTTGCAAAACTACAACTTCCAGCATGCCTAATTTACTAACGACACGATTGCATTTACGTCAAATATCTAGAACAGTGTTTCCAAACCAGTGTGCCTCCAGCTGTTGCAAAACTACAACTCCCAGCATATCCGGAAAGCAAAAAAAAACAGTCCGGGCATGCTGGGAGTTGTAGTTTTGCAACAGCTGGAAGTCCACAAATTTGCATTAGGACAGTGTTTCCCAACCAGGGTGCCTCCAGCACGCTGTCCAGGCATGCTGGGAGTTGTAGTTCTGCAACAGCTGGAGGCTCCCTAGTTGGGAAACCCTGCTCTAGACATTTGTCGTCAGCTTGTGGAACTACATCTCCCAGCAATTGAGCGTACAGTAATACCTCCTCCCCGCCTTCCATGTCTGTCCTCCCTGTGTCCTGCAATGTCTGATCCACATTCTCCTCATCCGCCGTCCCGCTGACTGGTGCTGCCCCCTATTGTCATCAGACAAGGCTCGCGATCAAACGTTCAGACAAAGGCAGCGGGATTAACGGATCTGTATGTAGCACCGGCGTACGCCATAGCCCTGTACAATCAATGATACACGTACAAACTCATTACAAAACCCCATAGAGGAGAGCGGACAGAAGAGCTGACAATCTAATCCCGGATCACGTCACTTTTGCGTGGACAGATTACGGATTTTTCTACCCGTCAATGCCACAACAGCGTGATGGTATAGGTTGGAGATCCAGACCGTATTGCTATACATCTGCCAGGGGGGGGGGGGGATGTTTCGGGGGGGGGGGCACCAGCACCGTCCCGGATGGGGATCGCCCCCGGTATACAGGAATGTCATTCCACCACAAGGAACAACCACGTGTATCCAAGGGATAAACACTCAGGCGAGATGACAAATCCCTTTCCCAGGTGGGCACAGCGAGCCCTTTGTTCTGCGTGCGCCTATTGATGGGACCACCTCAGTGGAACCCGGCCACATCCCCCCCCCCCCCCCCCAGAGTGTGACAGGGGTCAGCCAGGGCCAGCGCTGTCAATTACCAGCCCAGGAACAAAGGCAATGACACCTACCTGGGATTAAGGGTCCCCCCTGCTCCCGCTTCCTCCCAGTGCACGGCCCCTCGGATCCCCCCACCGCCCAATGCAACACACAAGCAATGTTTACACATCAGTGCCCCCCAATGCAGCCCGCACCAGCCGCTGGCAAACACAAAGACCATTATAGAGCATGGAAAGCCAGGATAAAAGCGGCAGCACAATGCCCTGGCCAATAAAGCCCCCCACCCCCAACCCTTAAAAGGGGGGGTCTACCACATAGACAGCACTATGTATAATGCAGCGGCTCTGCACCCCAAACATTCACCGCTCTGTCCAGTGCAAATTCGGAAGATCTCTCTCCAATTTCTATCCAATCAAAGTCAAGATAAACTGGACATAAAAGGGGCCGCAGGGCGCCCGGAAAACGGATCGGAGCTGCCGAAAAAGTCTGCAAATCGCCGTATAGGACCCATAGAACAATGCAGCATCCGCAGCCTCCTGACCATCGCTGCAGCCTCACGGTATCCATTATAATCCACAGCATCTGGAGGATAATGGAGATGTTGCAAAACTACAACTCCCAGCATGCCCGGACAGCCGTTGGCTGTCCGGGCATGCTGGGAGTTGTAGTTTTTCAATGTCTGGAGGTGCAGAGTTTAGAGACAATCGATATAGCGGTGCGGATAAATGGGTAATGTGGTATCTGGTCATTGAGATACGCAAAGAAAAGAATAGATACAAAGAAATGTATAGAGATAATATAAGAAATAAACACAGAATAGATACAACTGTAACTGATAATAATCGGAAAATATACAATAGATATTATAATAATTAGTATATATACAATAGATATAACTAATAATAATCAGAATATATACAATAGATACAACTAATAATAATCAGAATATACAATAGATACAACTATAACTGATAATAATCGGAAAATATACAATAGATATAATAATAATCAGAATATATACAATAGATATAACTAATAATAATCAGAATATATACAATAGATATAACTAATAATAATCAGAATATATATACAATAGGAAGAAACACAGACTATATACCATAGATACAACTGTAAACAGATTATATACAATAGATAACAACTGCAACAAATAACACTAAATGTTTACAATAGATACAAAGTGTATAATCAGATCAGATCTCCTTCTCTTTACACTTCACTGAATTCCAAATTGTCGCCCACACAATACAATATAACCCTTAAGTCAGCGCTGAGCCTCCACTCCTATCATTGTCACCATCACTCCCATGACTGGCACCATCGCCCCCATCACTGGCACCATCGCCCCCATCACTGGCACCATCGCCCCCATCACTGGCACCATCGCCCCCATCACTGGCACCATCGCCCCCATTACTGGCACCATCACTCCCATCATTGTCACCATCACTCCCATGACTGGCACCATCGCCCCCATCACTGGCACCATCGCCCCCATCACTGGCACCATCACTCCCATCACTGGCACCATCGCCCCCATCACTGGCACCATCACTCCCATCATTGTCACCATCACTCCCATGACTGGCACCATCGCCCCCATCACTGGCACCATCGCCCCCATCACTGGCACCATCGCCCCCATCACTGGCACCATCACTCCCATCACTGGCACCATCGCCCCCATCACTGGCACCATCACTCCCATCATTGTCACCATCACTCCCATGACTGGCACCATCGCCCCCATCACTGGCACCATCGCCCCCATCACTGGTACCATCGCCCACATCATTGTCACCATCACTCCCATGACTGGCATCATCGCCGCCATTACTGGAACCATCACCCACATCATTGTCACCATCACCCCCATCACTGGCACCATCACTCCCATCACTGGCACCATTACTGGCACCATCACTCCCATCACTGGCACCATCGCCCCCATCACTGGCACCATCGCCAACAATGTCACCATCACTCCCATCACTGGTACCATTACTGGCACCATTGCCCCCATTACTGGCACCATCGCCCACATCAATGTCACCATCACTCCCATCACTGGTACCATCGCCCACATCACTGGCACCATCGCCCATATCACTGTCACCATCGCCCCCCATCACTAGCACCATTGCCCACATCACTGGCACCATCACTCCCATCACTGGCACCATCGCCCCCATCACTGGCACCATCGCCCCCCATCACTGGCACCATCACTCCCATCACTGGCACCATCGCCCCCCATCACTGGCACCATCACTCCCATCACTGGCACCATCCCCCCCCCCCATCACTGGCACCATCCCCCCCCCCATCACTGGCACCATCCCCCCCCCCATCACTGGCACCCTCGCCCCATCACTAGGACCCTAATGCAAAAACAACTGATTGCAGGAATCACAATGAATGAATCTGATGAATAACAAGTCCCCAGGTACTAAGGGGTTAACCCACGGCTCTCTGGCAGGGGCAGGTTGCTGGCAGGGGGCCCTGAAGTTGGAGGCATATAGGTTTGTTTAGGTGGAAGCTGTTGATAAAAAAGGACGCGGGGTCGCGGAAACCTGTTAACCCCATCCTCCCCAGAGCAGACACTGATCCGAGCGCCGATTATTATCGGTTGTGACTGTAGTGGAGGCAGAAGAGCTGCTGCGACCGATCGTACAGGAAACGGGGAAACTTTGTATTTAAAGTAAAAGTTATATAATTTGTATCCTGAGATGTGATGATGGAGGGGAGACTGGGGGCACAGGGAGATATCGGAGGGAACACTGGCGGGGGCACAGGGAGAGGGGGTGGGGGGCACTGAGACACATACAAGGGGATGGAGAACTTGGGGCTCAAGGAGAGGGTGACTGGGGGGGACACAGGGAGATAATACTGAGGACCATGGGGGGGGGCTGGGGGCGCATACAAGGAGGGGGGCACTGGGGGAGAATAGGTAAGGGGTGCCTACAGGATGGGGAAGGGAGGAGGTGCATGCAGGAAGGGGTACAGGGGAGACTTGGGGAGGCATACAGGGAGGGGTGCCAACAGAATGGGGGGCTAGGGGGCACAGGGGAGACTTGGGGAGGCATACAGGGAGGGGTGCCAACAGAATGGGGGGCTAGGGGGCACAGGGGAGACTTGGAGGTGTATACAGAAAGAGCATAGGGAGGCTTGGGGCGCATACAGGGAGGGGGGTGCACACAGGATGGGAGCCGGGGGCACAGGGGGTGCATACAGAATTGGGGCTGGAGGGTCCAATGGGGACTTGGGGGCACATACAGGGAGGGGGTGCACACAGGATGGGGGCTGGGGGCACAGGGAGGGTGCAGGGTTTTGTCCACTCTCCTCCGGTTCTCCTTTCTGATGTTCCTGGGGACGTGATGTGAAGGTTAATAGCGCAGCCCCCAACCACAAAGACACCAATTACCATGTGAAATAAAAGCCTCCCGTGCGCTGGATGCCAGGCTAGATACCCAACAGCGGGCACCAACCTGCCCAGCAATCAGCACCGACCTACCTGTGCCCCCCTGCACTCTCACTGCCTCACAACATGCAGCTATTCCATGGACATCCATTATAGACAAGGGGGCACACAGCTCTGCCCATGGGGTAAAGTGGCAGCCCCTCCAGTGCCTGCCTGAGTTACCTAGGACCCAGCTGGCATTTTATCACAATATAAATAACAAGAGTCCTGGGCATCAACTTTACCCAGTGCGGATACTTCACCAGCTCTGCCCATCAGTCCCCGGGCACAGGGTCAGAAGACAAAACAAATGGCCTCAGCCAAGTACCTGCCCCTTATACCCAGTGCCCATCACAGGTGCCCACCTGCCCCTTACACCCAGTGCCCATCACAGGTGCCCACCTGCCCCTTATACCCAGTGCCCATCACAGGTGCCCACCTGCCCCTTATACCCAGTGCCCATCACAGGTGCCCACCTGCCCCTTATACCCAGTGCCCATCACAGGTGCCCACCTGCCCCTTACACCCAGTGCCCATCACAGGTGCCCACCTGCCCCTTACACCCAGTGCCCATCACAGGTGCCCACCTGCCCCTTATACCCAGTGCCCATCACAGGTGCCCACCTGCCCCTTACACCCAGTGCCCATCACAGGTGCCCACCTGCCCCTTATACCCAGTGCCCATCACAGGTGCCCACCTGCCCCTTATACCCAGTGCCCATCACAGGTGCCCACCTGCCCTTTATACCCAGTGCCCATCACAGGTGCCCACCTGCCCTAATCCCCTAACAATGTGATGGGCACAGATCTCCCCTCATCTCATGCGTTAACCCTTTGCTGACAGAAGTAGATACTGAAGTCATGATACATAATGCCCAGGATACACCGGGCACAGGGCTGGTGGTCTGCCGGTGCCCCCTCACCATGCACGGCGCTTTGTGACCCCAAATATAAGACTATGGGGGAAGGTCCCAGGTGATACCAGAGAACTATGGGGGGCTGGTATGGAAGGGTAATGCCAGGGGCACCATGGAGGGCAGATGATGGGGGTATTAGCCCTGACAGTGAAGTCACTGGGTGGGGGGGGCACTGGAATAGCCCCGGGGAGGTGTGGGCATAGGGGGTCCTCCAGGCATAGTGCAGGGTGGGGGTCCCGGTACAGGCGGAGGGGACTGAGGGGCAGAGCCGGAGTTTGGGCTGAGAACATGAGAAGAGATTGCGGGCTCCGCGGCCGGGGGTACTCACTGTGCTCCGGGGGGCTGCACCTGGCATCAGTCTGGGGGTCCTGACAAGTCCGCGGGGGGCGCAGCCTGGAGCCGGGGGCGCAGGGACCGCGCAGCATGGAGCGCACTGAGAACTGGTGGAGGCGGGGGCGGGGCCTGGCCGCTGACGTCACCTAATGTATGCAGCAAGGGGCGGGGTCGTCTGGGGCTCAGGCTGGGGCTCCCGGTGCAGCTGATGTCTCTGCCGCTTCCGAAGGGGTTAATGCTCTGCACAGGCTACACACAGGCAGAAGGCTCTGCAGGATACAGCTCCAGAGCTCTGCATTACACTGGCGGGGGGGAATGCTCTGCAGGATCAGCGCTACAGCCTGAAGGGTTAATGCTCTGCACAGGGGAAAGATGTTCTGCAGGATCAGCGCTCTACAGCCTGAAGGGTTAATGCTCTGCACAGGGGAAAGATGTTCTGCAGGATCAGCGCTCTACAGCCTAAAGGGTTAATGCTCTGCACAGGGGGAAGATGTTCTGCAGGATCCGCGCTCTACACAGCCTGAAGGGTTAATGCTCTGCACAGGGGGGAAGATGCTCTGCAGGATCAGCGCTCTACTGCCTGAAGGGTTAATGCTCTGCAGGGGGGGGGGGGGAGATGCTCTGCAGGATCAGCGCTCTACAGCCTAAAGGGTTAATGCTCTGCACAGGGGGAAGATGTTCTGCAGGATCCGCGCTCTACAGCCTGAAGGGTTAATGCTCTGCAGGGGGGGGGGGGGAAGATGCTCTGCAGGATCAGCGCTCTACAGCCTAAAGGGTTAATGCTTTACACACGGGGATGCCGGCTGCACAGAGTCCGAAGGCGAGATGCTCTGCCGGGGGATGTTCTGCCATTCCAGAGCATCGTGTGATCGGAGAGAAGAGCAGTGTCAGCTCTGCTGCGCCTTAAAGGGACAAAGACGTGCATGGTGTTTATATGGTTAATTGTTCAAGAATTGGAGTGAATGTGAAGGGTTAACCCTCTGCCCGGGAGGCAGGAGAAATGTTCTGCGGAGAAATGTTCTGTCCGGTCTCTTTAGGGCTGAACACAGATTGTTCTGCGGATTCTGCGGTAACGGAGCGTCTGACGCAAAGTGTAAACGAGTCGTGTTCTGCAATGTAATGGGATAATGCTCTGCAGCCTAAAGAAATAATGTTCTGCAAAAGGGCAATGCTCTGCAGTAATAAGAGATAGTACTCTGCAATGTAAACAGATAATGCTCTGCACTGTACTCTAGTGTAAACAGATAATGCTCTGCACTGTACTCTAGTGTAAACAGATAATGCTCTGCACTGTACTCTAGTGTAAACAGATAATGCTCTGCACTGTAAAGGGATAGTGCTCTGCAGTGTAAATAGAGAATGCTCTGCACTGTAAACAGATAATGCTCTGCACTGTACTCTAGTGTAAACAGATAATGCTCTGCACTGTACTCTAGTGTAAACAGATAATGCTCTGCACTGTAAAGGGATAGTGCTCTGCACTGTACTCGAGTGTAAACAGATAATGCTCTGCACTGTACTCTAGTGTAAACAGATAATGCTCTGCACTGTACTCTAGTGTAAACAGATAATGCTCTGCACTGTACTCTAGTGTAAACAGATAATGCTCTGCACTGTAAAGGGATAGTGCTCTGCAGTGTAAATAGATAATGCTCTGCACTGTACTCGAGTGTAAACAGATAATGCTCTGCACTGTACTCTAGTGTAAACAGATAATGCTCTGCACTGTAAAGGGATAGTGCTCTGCAGTGTAAATAGATAATGCTCTGCACTGTACTCGAGTGTAAACAGATAATGCTCTGCACTGTAAAGGTTCTATTGCTCTGCAGTGTAAAGTGATGATACTCTGGAATGTTCGGGGATGATGCTCTGCAGGGGGAATGTCCTGCAGCCACATGCAGAATGCTGTGTAAATTACAGGCTGGATCCTCTCCTGTAATCTTCTCTGCTCCAGGGCTCCGGGGATCAGGAGTTCACAGGTTCAGGATCTGCCAGGAAAGGGATGTTCTGCAGTGTAAATACAGGAGGGTGGGGATCCTGAAGGCTCTGCAATGTGCTGCCATGTGCTCTGCACTTCCAGATAGGAGAGCACTGCCTTACAGTTCCATTGCACCAGTGTCAGATCAGGATTACAAAAACATAACAGCGCCACTCTTGTCCTCAGGTTGTGTGCGGTATTGCAGCTAAACGGGATGGTCACTTATGACCCCAATTTAGAGATTCAGATCACCGGTTGATACTGGGCACTGCTGTAGGTACATATATATATGTCCTCGATATAATGGCTGCGGAGCGCCCCCTACAGCAGTCTGGACATTGCGTAACCTCTGCGCCTCTGCTGGAATCGTTTTTTCTGGATCCCCCATATAATCTATTATTACTCACAGCGAATATTCATGGTTGTCTTAGGGGGATGGCGCACAATGCCGTCCATTATCCCCAACATGACCCTAAGTGTCTGCGCCCCCCAGTCCCGGAATGCTCTGTAGGACGCGGCCCGGATTCCTGCGTGCCTCCTTGGCATTCCACGTGTGCCCACTGGACCCCAAAAATGTCACCAATAGGATCTGACCGAACAAGATCCTGTCCTGCATCAGTATTTTCCAAGCAGGGTGCCTCCAGCTGTTGCAAAACTACAACTCCCAGCATGCTGAGACAACCTTGGAAGTCACTGCTCTGCATCTAGACCAGTGTTTTCCAAGCAGGGTGCCTCCAGCTGTTGCTAAATTACAACTCCCAGCATGACGAGAAAAACTTGGAAACCACTGCCCTGCATCTAGATCAGCGTTTTCCAAGCAGGGTGCCTCCAGCTGTTGCAAAACTGCAACTCCCAGCATGCCGAGACAACCTTGGAAGCCACTGCTCTGCATCTAGACCAGTGTTTTCCAAGCAGGGTGCCCCCAGCTGTTGCAAAACTATAACTCCCATCATGCCGTGACAACCATGGAAACCACTGCCCTGCATCTAGACCAGTGTTTTCCAAGCAGGGTGCCTCCAGCTGTTGCAAAACTACAACTGCCAGCATTCCCGGACAGCCAACGGCTGTCCGGGTATGCTGGGAGTTGTAGTTTTGCAACAGCTGGAAGTTTCCAATTTGCACTGGGACAGTAATTCCCAACCACTGTGCCTCCAGCTATTACATGACTACAACTCCCAGCATGTGATTGTTCCATCTCTATAGGTTTCTTTCTTTTTACACTTGCCCTGACTGACTGGGAACAACCAACATCTCCTGCCGCACTCTGTTGTATCATCCTTGATCTCTTGTTTTCCATCATTGAGAACATAGATCTGTAAGGTCTGTAACTCTGTTCCCTGCAGAATCATTTCAAGACTTGTGCCCGAATTTAATCTAGAAATGGAAGTTACATGATGATTCCAGAATTCTTTCCTCGTCCTTGATCTGGAGAAACATAAAGCCGTAATACAGCAATCACCTGTCGTGTGTGGGGGGCGCCATGGAGCAGAGGGCTCAGATATAAGCAATGTTTGCTCTAAGCCAGTGGCTCTCCAGTGGTTGCATAACTACAACTCCCATCATGTCCTGACAACTTTTGCTGCATCCCACTGGTACATTTTATTTCCCAACCTATTGCTCTCCAGCTGTTTCCAAACAACAACTCCCATCATTACTCTAACAACCTGTGTGGCATGTCACAAATTATTATTCCTTAACCTGTGGCTCTTCAGTTTTGGTAAAACTACAACTCCCAGCATGCCCTGGCAACCTCTGGTGCATTTCATTTCCCAACCTATGACTCTCCAATTGTGGTAAAACAACAACTCTCATCATACACTGACAACCTTTGAAGCATCCTACAGGTCTATCTTGTTTTACAAACTGTGGGTCTCCAGCCGCTGCAGAACTACAACTGCCATCGTGCCCTGGCAACCATTGGAGCATTCCATTTTCCAATGTGGGGCTCTCCAATTGTGGTAAAACTACAACTCTCATCATACCAAGACAAACTTTGGTGCATCTCAGGGGTGCATCCTATTCTCAAACCTGTGGCTTTTCTAGTTGTTGCAAAACTACAACTCCCATCATGCCCTGGCAACCTTTGGTGCACCCCACTGGTGCATTCTGTTACCCATGATTTTCCAATTGAGGTAAAATTACAACTCCCATCATACCCTGAGAAAATTTGGTACATCTCACCAATGCATCCTATTCCCCAACCTGTGGCTCCAAAACTACAACTCCCAGCAACCATTGGTGCCTCCTGTCCCTAAACTGTGGGTCTCCAGCTGTTGCTAAACTACAACTCCCATCATGTCCTGATCCCTTTTGTGGTGCCTTCTATCCCTAAACTGTGGGTCTCCAGCTGTTGCTAAACTACAACTACCATTGTGTCCTCATCCCTTTTGTGGTGCCTCCTATCCTTAACCAGTGGTCTCCAATCTGCGGACCTCCAGATGTTGCAAAACTACAACTCCCAGCATGCCCGGACAGCCAACGGCTGTCCGGGCATCCTGGGAGTTGTAATTTTGCAACATCTGGAGGTCCGCAAGTTGAAGACCACTGCCCTAAACTGTTGGTCTCCAGCTGTTGCTAAACTACAACTCCCAGCATGTCCTAATCCCTTTTGTGGTGCCTCCTATCCCTAAGCTGTGGGTCTCCAGCTGTTGCTAAACTACAACTCCCATTGTGTCCTGATCCCTTTTGTGGTGCCTCCTATCCCTAAACTGTGGGTTTCCAGCTGTTGCTAAACTACAACTCCCATCGTATCCTGATCCCTTTTGTGGTGCCTCCTATCCCTAAACTGTGGGTCTCCAGCTGTTGCTAAACTATAACTCCCATCGTGTCCTGATCCCTTTTGTGGTGCCTCCTATCCCTAAACTGTGGGTTTCCAGCTGTTGCTAAACTACAACTCCCATCGTATCCTGATCCCTTTTGTGGTGCCTCCTATCCCTAAACTGTGGGTCTCCAGCTGTTGCTAAACTACAACTCCCATCGTGTCCCGTGGCATGCAGAGGCCCGTGTGTCCCTGTAGCCGCGGTGTCTGTATTTTAGTTGCTGTAGGAGATGATCGTCTCCCACCGGAATTCCTCTCATTCCGGGTAGAGATCTGAGGAGTCAGCAAAGAATCCCCTGAGGATGATGACGAGCCGCGCAAAATCCGCAACAACGCTGATAATTCCGAAAATTTCCACCCAGGGGTCCGGCCGGATACACAATATAGGAAAATAATCCCCCAAAAATATCCTGCAAAACCGAACAATTTGTGACATCGCCCCGAGGGGAGAATTCGGGCGAGATCCAGGGTGAGGAGCGCAGAAATCCTTAAAGGAGTACTCCGCCTCATCTGAGATCAACCATAGAGGAGACGCCATGACCCAGCCGTATCCGTACACGATCGATCGGGGGTCAGCTGCTATGGGACACACTGCACCAGATCCCCAGCTGTGGACATTTAGGTCACCAGCAGCTATAATACCAAAACAGTACAAATAATAATAATAATAATAATAATAATAATAAAGTAATACATAATAATAACAATAGTAGTAATAATAAAGTAATACATAATAATAATAATAATAATAACAATAGTAGTAATAATAAAGTAATACATAATAATAATAATAAAGTAATACATAATAATAATAATAATAATAATAACAATAGTAGTAATAATAAAGTAATACATCATAATAATAATAATAACAATAGTAGTAATAATAAAGTAATACATAATAATAATAATAATAACAATAGTAGTAATAATAAAGTAATACATAATAATAATAATAATAATAATAATAAAAACAATAAGGCTAAGTTTCTACTTGTTATTTTTTATTTTTTTTAAACGCCAAGAAAAACGCCAATTCTGCCGCATGGCGCTTTTTCGTCCAAAAAACGCAGGACAAAAAACCAAGTAGAAACTTAGCCTAATGCTAATAAAATAATACATAATATACATAATAATTATAAGAAAAGTAATAAAAATAAATAATAAAATATATAAAGAATGAAATTAACAGGAAAATGACATATTAAGACGTTGCGTCGTCTTCACCGTATTCCCAGCTTTATTGATCAGAAGGACATTGATTGGTAGACGCAGGAGGTGATATTAAGGCTGTCGGCTACATCACCGATCGACCACTGAGCGCCCCCCACCTGTGCGTGGAAGAAACGCCATAAAAATGCCAGGTGGGTTTCGCGTTGGCTTTTTTACCCCATTTCTTCAATAGAAATCCCTGAGTCACATGATAGACGAATCACATGACTTGTCATGATTAAAAAACGCAGAATGGGAAAAAATACCAAAGGAAAAAAAAACGCCACAAAAACTGCGTCTTGGGAGCGCAAAGTGATAGGACAGTTTTATTGTCGTTTTTTTTTTTTTCAGGACAACTTGGCCTGAGACTGTTTTCAGATGGCGGAATTTGCGCAATTCTGCAAAGTTGGCTGAACAGAATTGAGAAATTCTGCAGGAATTGCAGCAAAATTGCGGCGGAATTTCTGTTCTCTCAGAGCACAGAATTCTGCCGAAATTCAAGCCCCAATTGACTTCAATGGAAATTCCACAAAATATAAGATGGATGTTGGCGGGAGGCGGAAAGTGGAATTTCTGCGGTGGAATGTGTGAATGGGACAGCCTGTCGGGGCATGCTGGGTGTTGTAGTTTTGCAAAAGATGGAGGCAAACTGGTTGAAAAACACTACCCTAGGGCCAAGTGTCAACCTACATCTTTCGCACAACTATAACTCCCAGCATGCCCGGACAGCCAACGCTGCTGCCATTGGCTGTCTGGGCATGCTGGGAATTGTAGCTTTGAAACAGCTGGAGGCACTCTGGTTGGGAAACACTGTCCAAGTGCAAACTGTGGACCCCCAGCTATCGCAAAACTACAACTCCCAGAATGTTGCACCATAACCTATACCAGTGTTTCCCAACCAGAGAGCCTCCAGCTGTTGCAAAACTACAACTCCCAGAATGTTGCACCATAACCTATACCAGTGTTTCTCAACCAGAGAGCCTCCAGCTGTTGCAAAACTACAACTCCCAGAATGTTGCACCATTGTTGCACCATAACCTATACCAGTGTTTCCCAAGCAGAGAGCCTCCAGCTGTTGCAAAACTACAACTCCCAGAATGTTGCACCATAACCTATACCAGTGTTTCCCAACCAGAGAGCCTCCAGCTGTTGCAAAACTACTACTCCAGGAATGTTGCACCATAACCTATACCAGTGTTTCCCAACCAGAGAGCCTCCAGCTGCTGCAAAACTACAACTCCCGGAATGTTGCACCATAACCTTTACCAGTGTTTCCCAACCAGAGAGCCTCCAGCTGTTGCAAAACTACAACGCCAGGAATGTTGCACCATAACCTATACCAGTGTTTCCCAACCAGAGAGTCTCCAGCTGTTGCAAAACTACAACTCACGGAATGTTGCACCATAACTTATACCAGTGTTTCCCAACCAGAGAGCCTCCAGCTGTTGCAAAACTACAACTCCAGGAATGTTGCACCATAACCTATAACAGTGTTTCCCAACCAGAGAGCCTCCAGCTGTTGCAAAACTACAACTCCCAGAATGTTGCACCATAACCTATACCAGTGTTTCCCAACCAGAGAGCCTCCAGCTGTTGCAAAACTACAACTCCCGGAATGTTGCACCATAACCTATAACAGTGTTTTCCAACCAGAGAGCCTCCAGCTGTTGCAAAACTACAACTCCAGGAATGTTGCACCATAACCTATACCAGTGTTTCCCAACCAGAGAGCCTCCAGCTGTTGCAAAACTACAACTCCAGGAATGTTGCACCATAAACTATACCAGTGTTTCCCAACCAGAGAGCCTCCAGCTGTTGCAAAACTACAACTCCAGGAATGTTGCACCATAACCTATACCAGTGTTTCCCAACCAGAGAGCCTCCAGCTGTTGCAAAACTACTACTCCAGGAATGTTGCACCATAACCTATACCAGTGTTTCCCAACCAGAGAGCCTCCAGCTGTTGCAAAACTACAACTCCCAGAATGTTGCACCATAACCCATAACAGTGTTTCCCAACCAGAGAGCCTCCAGCTGTTGCAAAACTACAACTCCCAGAATGTTGAACCATAACCTATACCAGTGTTTCCCAACCAGAGAGCCTCCAGCTGTTGCAAAACTACAACTCCAGGAATGTTGCACCATAACCTATACCAGTGTTTCCCAACCAGAGAGCCTCCAGCTGTTGCAAAACTACAACTCCCAGAATGTTGCACCATAACCTATACCAGTGTTTCTCAACCAGAGAGCCTCCAGCTGTTGCAAAACTACAACTCCCAGAATGTTGCACCATTGTTGCACCATAACCTATACCAGTGTTTCCCAACCAGAGAGCCTCCAGCTGTTGCAAAACTACAACTCCCAGAATGTTGCACCATTGTTGCACCATAACCTATACCAGTGTTTCCCAACCAGAGAGCCTCCAGCTGTTGCAAAACTACAACTCCCAGAATGTTGCACCATAACCTATACCAGTGTTTCTCAACCAGAGAGCCTCCAGCTGTTGCAAAACTACAACTCCCAGAATGTTGCACCATTGTTGCACCATAACCTATACCAGTGTTTCCCAAGCAGAGAGCCTCCAGCTGTTGCAAAACTACAACTCCCAGAATGTTGCACCATTGTTGCACCATAACCTATACCAGTGTTTCCCAACCAGAGAGCCTCCAGCTGTTGCAAAACTACAACTCCCAGCATGCCCGGACAGCCGTTGGCTGTCCGGGCATGCTGGGAGTTGTAGTTTTGCAACAGCTGGTTGAACTGTGTGACATCATCAGGAGTGCAGTGACATCATCAGTACTGCGGTGACATCACTCGTCTCATCCCAAGGACGCTGCAATGACATTCGCCCTCCCCCCGGTCGCCGCCGCCGTTCTTCTGCGCACTTTGATCCCAGCTCCGGGGAGATCAGATAATATTTGTTTACTTATGAGCGACGTCCCTGCCAAAAAAAAACGCGTCTCCTCGCTCGCCGTTTAGACTATTTATCCGCATTGACCCTGCCTAATGGAAATGAGATCTTTAATTAATGGAAAACACTAATTGCGCGGCAATGCTAATTGTGCAGCAAATGCGACTGACGGAGCGCGGTCCCCTCTCTTTACATAGGGGGAGGGGAGGGGCCCGGGGGGGGGGGGGTCAAACCGTTATATTGTAGCTGGATCAAAAACACAAACATAAATATTAATGAATCGGGCGCTTTTAATTTAAATTTTTTTTCTTGTTCCGATTTCTAGTTTTGTGCTAAAATTACGTCAAATTGTCACGAAAAATAATCGCCCCAAAAGTCGTTGCTCTTTGTACATTGTGGAGCTTCGTGTTCTTTAGGAGAATGAATAAGTAACTTTCCGCTTTCATTTGCAACATTGTAGCTGAGATTCCGGACTAACAAGGACGAGCATTTAAAGGGCCGGTGTCCATCTATACAGAAGATTAAAGGGGTACTCCCCCCCCCCCCAGACATCTTATTGCCTATCCAAAGGATCAGGGATTAGATGTCTGATTGCGGGGGTCCCGCTGCTGAAGACCCCCACGACCTTGCTGCGGCACCCCAGACATCTGGTGCACGGATAGAACTTCGCTCCGTGACGGATGACTGGCGATGCGGGGGCGGAGGCTCGTGACGTCACGGTCACGCCCCGCTCGTGACATCGTGGCCACGCCCCCTCAATGCAAGTCTATGGGAGGGGGTGCGTGACAGCCCGTCCCATAGACTTGCATTGAGGGGGCGTGACCGTGACCGTTACGAGCCTCCCGCGCTAAACCCCAACGTTCTAAACGAACGCTGCAAGCAAAAGGGGAGGTCCAGCGGCGGGACCCCCGCGATCAGACATCTTATCCTCTATCCTTTGGATAGGGGATGAGATCTCCAGAGCGGAGTACCCCTTTAAAGTGCAGCATTTCGGTTTCCCAGCCCCCTACGGCCTGTTTGCAGCCCCCGGAGGTGGTCCGGGAGTTACGTAAACAGTGTTATGTTAAATTGCGCAATTCAGACGCTTCAGCAGTTTTTGGCTTTTCGACCACCTCTGCAAAAAGCCTTTTTTGGGGGTGGGAAACTGAGGAGCCAGGTTGTAAATACCCCTTTAAAGTTGTTTTCCATAAAAGACACTCATCCCCCCTATTCATAGGAAAGTGGGGGTCCCGTGTCCCCCCATTGGTGGTGGACAGACATGTGTGGCCCATAGTGTTGAATGCAGCCGCATCTAACTTCGACCACCGCTCCATTCAAATGGGGGGAAAATGGGACCCCGCTCTCATGATCAGTGGGGGTCCCAGAGGTTATTCTTGTAAAATGTATGTTCTGCAACCTTCCTAAAGTCTGTGTTGTTTGTCACTAGATCAGTGTTCCCCAACAAGGGTGCCTCCAGCTGTTGCAAAACTACAACTTCCAGCATGCCCGGACAGCCAACGGCTGTCCGGGCATGCTGGAAGTTGTAGTTTTGCAACAGCTGGAGGTCCACAGTTTGGAGACTACAGCGTTAGATCACCGATCTCCAACCCATGACTCTCCAGATGTTGCAAAACTACAACTCCCAGCATGCCCAGACAGCCAGCAGCTGGTTCCAATCTCATCATCAGATTCAGAAGGAATGGATGAGAAAATATCAGGATCAAATATTATCATATTTAAAGAATATTTCCTTTGTTATATGTTCTTGCGTCGTTTTTTATATATTTTTGGGAAAATGTTTTGGTTCCCGTTTCGGTGTCGCTGTCACCCAACTTTATAAACATATAGATTGGGACACATAGACCGACATACCTCCTCTACTCCAGGCTCGGGGGGTTTCATTTATTTTCATTAATATGTATGAATGTATTTATTTACATAACACACAATGAAAGTAGTGGTCTCGGCACCAGCCACCTGCTGCTGTTCAGAACAAGGCACTTTCCCGAAAATCTAGCATGTTCCCTGGAAGTCACACCTGTAGCCCATCTGGTGCTGAACACAGTGCAGTGCAATACAGCAGAAGATATATTGAAGAACAGATGTGGAGCACTCACCAGGTTCTTGAAACAGGGAATACATGCGGGGGTATTCAAGCTGGCGACGGACCGTTTGCACGCCGAGGCGCTTCGTCAGCCCGATGCTTGATCAAACGGTCCGTCGCCAGCTTGATATCCCCCGGAATGTATTCCCTCCCGCCCCCCTGCATGTGAACCCGCTTCCATTTTTCATAAGAAATAAACAAGTCTCTGTTTCAAGAACCTGGTGAGTGCTCCGCATCTGTTCTTCAATATGTATTTCTTTATTTATTTATTGTTTTAATTAATGTGCTTACTTATTTTTTTCTATTTATTTATTTACTTATTTAATTTTTAACTGTACTTATTTTTTTCTATTTATTTACTTATTTATTTAATGTACTTACTTATTTTTTCTATTTATTTACTTATTTATTTAATGTACATACTTATTTTTCTCTATTTATTTATGTACTTATTTATTTATTAAATGTACTTATTTTTTTCTATTTATTTACTTATTTATTTATTTAATGTACTTACTTATTTTTTCTATATATTTACTCATTTATTTATTAAATGTACTTATTTTTTCTGTTTATTTACTTATTTATTTATTTAATGTACTTACTTATTTTTTCTATATATTTACTCATTTATTTATTAAATGTACTTATTTTTTCTGTTTATTTACTTATTTATTTATTTATTTAACGTACTTACTTATTTTTTCTATTTATTTATTTACTTATTTATTTAATGTACTTACTTATTTTTTCTGTTTATTTACTTATTTATTTAATGCACTTACTTATTTTTTCTATTTATTTATTTACTTATTTATTTAAAGTACTTACTTATTTTTTCTATTTATTTACTTATTAATTTAATGTACTTATTTTTTTTTTCTATTTTTTTTTTACTTACTTCTTTATTTAGTAATGGGGGGTGGTAAGTAGTAGTCACTGTCCAGCCTTACACTGTGCATCCATGGGAGAGTATGAACAATTTACATACATTTCATAATCCTACTGATTATGAGCTGAAAGCTGTATACAGGGTCGATGCCTCCAGCCTGAATACTGCAGTGATCCTCTCATTTCATTGATTGATTGATTGATTGATTGATTGGAGCTTTTCTCCTCCTGAATGTGTTTTATTCTCAGCATTTTACTCTGGAGTTTTGGTGATGGCGGACAGCGCCACCTAGTGGACAGAACAGTAATACTAGTTGTTATTCACTATGTATCTTATGAACTGTATACAGTGTATTGTGCTGTGTGCTCTGTATATTGTGTCAATTATATAGTGTATATTACTGTGTACTTTGTGTATTGTGTACAGTATATAGTGTATACTGCTGTGTATTGTATATAGTGTATACTGCTGTGTATTGTATATAGTGTATACTGCTGTGTATTGTATATTGTGTATACTGCTGTGTATTGTGTACAGTATATAGTGTATACTGCTGTGTATTGTATATAGTGTATACTGCTGTGTATTGTGTACAGTATATAGTGTATACTGCTGTGTATTGTGTACAGTATATAGTGTATACTGCTGTGTATTGTGTACAGTATATAGTGTATACTGCTGTGTATTGCATATAGTGTATACTGCTGTGTATTGTATATTGTATATAGTGTATACTGCTGTGTATTGTGTACAGTATATAGTGTATACTGCTGTGTATTGTGTACAATATATAGTGTATACTGCTGTGCATTGTGTATTGTATATAGTGTATACTGCTGTGTATTGTGTATAGTGTATACTGCCGTGTATTGTGTACAGTATATAGTGTATACTGCTGTGTATTGTGTACAATATATAGTGTATACTGCTGTGCATTGTGTATTGTATATAGTGTATACTGCTGTGTATTGTGTACAGTATATAGTGGATACTGCTGTGTCTTGTGTACAGTATATAGTGTATACTGCTGTGTATTGTGTACAGTATATAGTGTATACTGCTGTGTATTGTGTACAGTATATAGTGTATACTGCTGTGTATTGTATATAGTGTATACTGCTGTGCATTGTGTATTGTATATAGTGTATACTGCTGTGTATTGTGTACAGAATATAGTGTATACTGCTGTGTATTGTGTACAGTATATAGTGTATACTGCTGTGTATTGTGTACAGTATATAGTGTATACTGCTGTGTATTGTGTACAATATATAGTGCATACTGCTGTGTCTTGTGTACAGTATATAGTGTATACTGCTGTGTATTGTGTACAGTATATAGTGTATACTGCTGTGTATTGTGTACAGTATATAGTGTATACTGCTGTGTATTGTGTACAGTATATAGTGTATACTGCTGTGTAATGTATATAGTGTATACTGCTGTGTATTGTGTACAGTATATAGTGTATACTGCTGTGTATTGTGTACAGTATACAGTGTATACTGCTGTGTATTGTATATAGTGTATACTGCTGTGTATTGTATATAGTTTATACTGCAGTGTATTGTGTACAGTATATAGTGTATACTGCTGTTTATTGTGTACAGTATATAGTGTATACTGCTGTGTCTTCTGTACAGTATATAGTGTATACTGCTGTGTATTGTGTACAGTATATAGTGTATACTGCTGTGTATTGTGTACAACATATAGTGTATACTGCTGTGTATTGTGTACAACATATAGTGTGTACTGCTGTGTATTGTATATAGTGTATACTGCTGTGTCTTGTGTACAGTATATAGTGTATACTGCTGTGTATTGTGTACAGTATATAGTGAATACTGCTGTGTATTGTGTACAGTATATAGTGTATACTGCTGTGTCTTGTGTACAGTATATAGTGAATACTGCCGTGTATTGTGTACATTATATAGTGTATACTGCTGTGTATTGTGCACAGTATATAGTGTATACTGCTGTGTATTGTGTACAATATATAGTGTATACTGCTGTGCATTGTGTATTGTATATAGTGTATACTGCTGTGTATTGTGTACAGTATATAGTGGATACTGCTGTGTATTGTGTACAGTATATAGTGTATACTGCTGTGTATTGTGTACAGTATATAGTGTATACTGCTGTGTATTGTGTACAGTATATAGTGTATACTGCTGTGTATTGTATATAGTGTATACTGCTGTGCATTGTGTATTGTATATAGTGTATACTGCTGTGTATTGTGTACAGAATATAGTGTATACTGCTGTGTATTGTGTACAGTATATAGTGTATACTGCTGTGTATTGTGTACAGTATATAGTGTATACTGCTGTGTATTGTGTACAATATATAGTGTATACTGCTGTGTCTTGTGTACAGTATATAGTGTATACTGCTGTGTATTGTGTACAGTATATAGTGTATACTGCTGTGTATTGTGTACAGTATATAGTGTATACTGCTGTGTATTGTGTACAGTATATAGTGTATACTGCTGTGTATTGTGTACAGTATATAGTGTATACTGCTGTGTAATGTATATAGTGTATACTGCTGTGTATTGTGTACAGTATATAGTGTATACTGCTGTGTATTGTGTACAGTATACAGTGTATACTGCTGTGTATTGTATATAGTGTATACTGCTGTGTATTGTATATAGTTTATACTGCAGTGTATTGTGTACAGTATATAGTGTATACTGCTGTTTATTGTGTACAGTATATAGTGTATACTGCTGTGTCTTCTGTACAGTATATAGTGTATACTGCTGTGTATTGTGTACAGTATATAGTGTATACTGCTGTGTATTGTGTACAACATATAGTGTATACTGCTGTGTATTGTGTACAACATATAGTGTGTACTGCTGTGTATTGTATATAGTGTATACTGCTGTGTCTTGTGTACAGTATATAGTGTATACTGCTGTGTATTGTGTACAGTATATAGTGTATACTGCTGTGTCTTCTGTACAGTATATAGTGTATACTGCTGTGTCTTGTGTACAGTATATAGTGTATACTGCTGTGTATTGTGTACAGTATATAGTGAATACTGCTGTGTATTGTGTACAGTATATAGTGTATACTGCTGTGTCTTGTGTACAGTTTATAGTGAATACTGCCGTGTATTGTGTACATTATATAGTGTATACTGCTGTGTATTGTGCACAGTATATAGTGTATACTGCTGTGTATTGTGTACAGTATATAGTGTATACTGCTGTGTATTGTGCACAGTATATAGTGTATACTGCTGTGTATTGTGCACAGTATATAGTGTATACTGCTGTGTATTGTGTACAGTATATAGTGTATACTGCTGTGTATTGTGTACATTATATCGTGTATACTGCTGTGTATTGTGCACAGTATATAGTGTATACTGCTGTGTATTGTGTACATTTTATAGTGTATACGGCTGTGTATTGTGTACAAGATATAGTGTATACTGCTGTGTATTGTGTACAGTATATAGTGTATACTGCTGTGTATTGTGCACAGTATATAGTGTATACTGCTGTGTATTGTGCACAGTATATAGTGTATACTGCTGTGTATTGTGTACAGTATATAGTGTATACTGCTGTGTATTGTGTACATTATATCGTGTATACTGCTGTGTATTGTGCACAGTATATAGTGTATACTGCTGTGTATTGTGTACATTTTATAGTGTATACGGCTGTGTATTGTGTACAAGATATAGTGTATACTGCTGTGTATTGTGTACAGTATATAGTGTATACTGCTGTGTATTGTGCACAGTATATAGTGTATACTGCTGTGTATTGTGCACAGTATATAGTGTATACTGCTGTGTATTGTGTACAGTATATAGTGTATACTGCTGTGTATTGTGTACATTATATCGTGTATACTGCTGTGTATTGTGCACAGTATATAGTGTATACTGCTGTGTATTGTGTACATTTTATAGTGTATACGGCTGTGTATTGTGTACAAGATATAGTGTATACTGCTGTGTATTGTGTACAGTATATAGTGTATACTGCTGTGTATTGTGTACAGTATATAGTGTATACTGCTGTGTATTGTATATAGTGTATACTGCTGTTTATTGTGTACAGCATATAGTGTATACGGCTGTGTATTGTGCACAGTATATAGTGTATAAAGCTGTGTGCTCTGTGTATGTATGATACATGTGTGTATGATAGATGAATGTGTATTATGTGTGTATGTATGATAAATGTGTAAGTGTTTGATAGACGTGTGTATTATGTCATACATGCATCTTTCATACATACATGATACACATCTATCATACATACACACATATCTGTTATACATACACACTTTTATCATACATCTATCATACATACACACATCTATCTGTCACCTCATTAGTTAGGTGATTACATGAGGAGGAGGTTTGTTACAGTTTGTCACCCCAGTAGTAAAGTGATTACATGAGGAGGAGGTTTGTTACAGTGTGTCACCCCAGTAGTAAGGAGATTACATGAGGAGGGGGTTTGTTACAGTGTGTCACCCCAGTAGTAAAGTGATTACATGAGGAGGAGGTTTGTTACAGTGTGTCACCCCAGTAGTAAGGAGATTACATGAGTAGGGGGTTTGTAACAGTGTGTCACCCCAGTAGTAAGGAGATTACATGAGGAGGAGGTTTGCTACAGTGTGTCACCCCAGTAGTAAGGAGATTACATGAGGAGAAGGTTTGTTACAGTGTATCACCCCAGTAGTAAGGAGATTACATGAGGAGGAGGTTTGTTACAGTGTGTCACCCCAGTAGTAAGGAGATTACATGAGGAGGAGGTTTGTTACAGTGTGTCACTCCAGTAGTAAGGAGATTACATAAGGAGGAGGTTTGTTACAGTGTATCACCCCAGTAGTAAGGTAATTGCATGAGGAGGAGGTTTGTTACAGTGTATCACCCCAGTAGTAAGGTGATTACATGAGGAGGAGGTTTGTTACAGTGTGTCACCCCAGTAGTAAGGTGATTACATGAGGAGAAGGTTTGTTACAGTGTGTCATTCCCATAGTAAGGTGATTACATGAGGAGGAGGGTTGTTACAGTGTGTCATCCCCATAGTAAGGTGATTACATGAGGAGGAGGTTTGTTACAGTGTGTCATCCCCATAGTAAGGAGATTACATGAGGAGGAGGTTTGTTACAGTGTGTCATCCCCATAGTAAGGAGATTACATGAGGAGGAAGTTTGTTACAGTGTGTCATCCCCATAGTAAGGAGATTACATGAGGAGGAGGTTTGTTACAGTGTGTCACCCCAGTAGTAAGGAGATTACGTGAGTAGGGGGTTTGTTACAGTGTGTCATCCCCATAGTAAGGAGATTACATGAGGAGGAGGTTTGTTACAGTGTGTCATCCCCATAGTAAGGAGATTACATGAGGAGGAGGTTTGTTACAGTGTGCCATCCCCATAGTAAGGTGATTACATGAGGAGGAGGTTTGTTACAGTGTGTCACCCCAGTAGTAAAGAGATTACATGAGGAGGAGGTTTGTTACAGTGTCATCCCCATATTAAGGTGATTACATGAGGAGGAGGTTTGTTACAGTGTGTCACCCCAGTAGTAAAGAGATTACATGAGGAGGAGGTTTGTTACAGTGTGTCACCCCAGTAGTAAAGAGATTACATGAGGAGGGGGTTTGTTACAGTGTATCACCCCAGTAGTAAGGAGATTACATGAGGAGGAGGTTTGTTACAGTGTGTCACCCCAGTAGTAAGGTGGGGCGTGTCAAAGGGGTCAGGGTCAAGGAGGCAGCAAAAATCCTTGGACCAGCCCTGGACATCTCATGATACAATGTCGCGGACGATACAATCACCAGAGAATTATCTAGCGGAGAGTTTAGTAGAAGTTTTCAATGCAGAAAATGGCGGAATAATTCCCGGGAGGAGTTGGGGGGGGGGGGGGGGGGGGGTTGGTTTTGGTTAATAGATAAGAGAATCCATTATCCCGGGATCATCCGTCATCTCCAGGAAACACTTTACAGATCTCAGATTTATCTTTTATCACATTAAATGTTCTCACACTTTAATTATTCAGAAATCGTCTTTATTCCATAAAATCATTTCAGCAATGTACAGAGATGTATGAGCAGCACATGCGGTATTGTGAGGGCACTGTATGGGGGAATTATGTCTCCTCCTCCAGACCCCTCTGTCCTCCTCCTCCAGACCCCTCTGTCCTCCTCCTCCAGACTCCTCTGTCCTCCTCCTCCAGACTCCTCTGTCCTCCTCCTCCTCCAGACCCCTCTATCCTCCGCCCTCCAGACCCCTCTGTCCTCCTCCCTCCAGACCCCTCTGTCCTCCTCCTCCAGACCCCTCTGTCCTCCTCCCTCCAGACCCCTCTGTCCTCCTCCTCCAGACCCCTCTGTCCTCCTCCCTCCAGACCCCTCCGTCCTCCTCCTCCAGACCCCTCTGTCCTCCTCCCTCCAGACCCCTCTATCCTCCTCCTCCAGACCCCTCTATCCACCTCCCTCCAGACCCCTCTATCCATCTCTCTCCAGACCCCTCTATCCTCCTCCCTCCAGACCCCTCTGTCCTCCTCCCTCCAGACCCCTCTGTCCTCCTCCTCCAGACCCCTCTATCCTCCTCCCTCCAGACTCCTCTGTCCTCCTCCTACTCCAGACTCCTCTGTCCTCCTCCAGACTCATCTGTCCTCCTCCTCCAAACCCCTCTGTCTCCTCCCTCCAGACCCCTCTATCCTCCTCCCTCCAGACTCCTTCTGTCCTCCTCCTCCAGACCCCTCTATCCTCCTCCCTCCAGACCCCTCTGTCCTCCTCCTCCAGACCCCTCTGTCCTCCTCCCTCCAGACTCCTCTGTCCTCCTCCTCCAGACCCCTCTGTCCTCCTCCCTACAGACCCCTCTGTCCTCCTCCTCCAGACCCCTCTGTCCTCCTCCTCCAGACCCCTCTGTCCTCCTCCCTCCAGACCCCTCTATCCTCCGCCCTCCAGACCCCTCTGTCCTCCTCCTCCAGACCCCTCTGTCCTCCTCCCTCCAGACCCCTCTGTCCTCCTCCTCCAGACCCCTCTGTCCTCCTCCCTCCAGACCCCTCTGTCCTCCTCCTCCAGACCCCTCTGTCCTCCTTCTCCAGACTCCTCTGTTTCCTCCCTCCAGACTCCTTTGTGCTCCTCCAGACTTCTCTGTCCTCCTCCATCCAGATTCCTCTGCCCTCCTCAGAACTCCTCTTTCCTCTTCCTCCAGACTTTTTGATCCCTATTAGACTGAGTGGGTTCTATGTTACCACTGTCTAGAAGGTACAGAGGAGTCTGGAGGAGGAGAACAGAGGATTCTGGAGGCGGAGGATGGGGGAGTCAGGAGGAGGACAGAGGAGTCTGGAGGAGGAGGACAGAGGAACACTGCCTACCTAATGTGGGGGGAACACTGCCAGCCTAATGTAGGGGAACACTGCCAGACTAATGTGGGGGAACACTGCCTACCTAATGTGGGGGAACACTGCCAGCCTAATGTGGGGGAACACTGCCAGCCTGATGAGGGGGAACACTGCCTACCTAATGTGGGGGAACACTGCCAGCCTAATGTGGGGAAACACTGCCAGACTAATGTGGGGGAACACTGCCAGACTAATGTGGGGGTACACTGCCAGCCTAATGTGGGGAAACACTGCCAGACTAATGTGGGGGAACACTGCCAGACTAATGTGGGGGAACACTGCCTACCTAATGTGCGGGGGAACACTGCCTACCTAATGTGGGGGAACACTGCCAGCCTAATGTGGGGGACCACTGCCTACTTAATGTGGGGGAACACTGCCAGCCAAATGTGGGGGAACACTGCCTACCTAATGTGGGGGGAACACTGCCTACCTAATGTGGGGGAACACTGCCAGCCTAATGTGGGGGAACACTGCCTACCTAATATGGGGGGGAAACTGCCAACCTAATGTGGGGGAACACTGCCAACCTAATGTGGGGGGAATTATTCTGCACCTAATTGGGGGGGAACTATGCTGCACCTAATGTGGGGGGAACTATTCTGCACCTAATGGGGGAACTATGCTGCACCTAATGTGGGAGGAACACTGCCTACCTAATGTGGGGGGAACACTGCCTACCTAATGTGGGGGGAACACTGCCTACCTAATGTGGGGGAACACTGCCTACCTAATGTGGGGGGAACACTACCTACCTAATGTGGGGGGAACACTGCCAGCCTAATGTGGGGGAACACTGCCAGACTAATGTGGGGGAACACTGCCTATCTAATGTGGGGGAACACTGCCAGCCTAATGTGGGGGAACACTGCCAGCCTAATGTGGGGGAACACTGCCAGACTAATGTGGGGGAACACTGCCAGACTAATGTGGGGGAACACAGCCAGCCTAATGTGGGGGAACACTGCCTACCTAATGTGGGGGAACACTGCCAGCCTAATGTGGGGGAACACTGCCAGACTAATGTGGGGGAACACTGCCAGCCTAATGTGGGGGAACACTGCCTACCTAATGTGGGGGGGAAACACTGCCTACCTAATGTGGGGGAACACTGCCAGCCTAATGTGGGGGACCACTGCCTACTTAATGTGGGGGAACACTGCCAGCCAAATGTGGGGGAACACTGCTTACCTAATGTGGGGGGAACACTGCCTACCTAATGTGGGGGAACACTGCCAGCCTAATGTGGGGGAACACTGCCTAACTAATATGGGGGGAAAACTGCCAACCTAATGTGGTGGAACACTGCCAACCTAATGTGGGGCGAATTATTCTGCACCTAATTGGGGGGGAACTATGCTGCACCTAATGTGGGGGGGAACTATTCTGCACCTAATGGGGGAACTATGCTGCACCTAATGTGGGGGGAACACTGCCTACCTAATGTGGGGGGAACACTGCCTACCTAATGTGGGGGGAACACTGCTTACCTAATGTGGGGGGAACACTGCCTACCTAATGTGGGGGGAACACTGCCTACCTAATGTTGGGGGAACACTGCCTACCTAATGTGGGGGGAACACTACCTACCTAATGTGGGGGGAACACTGCCAGCCTAATGTGGGAGGAACACTGCCTACCTAATGTGGGGGGAACACTGCCTACCTAATGTGGGGGGAACACTGCCTACCTAATGTGGGGGAACACTGCCTACCTAATGTGGGAGGAACACTGCCTACCTAATGTGGGGGGAACACTGCCTACCTAATGTGGGGGGAACACTGCCTACCTAATGTGGGGGAACACTGCCTACCTAATGTGGGGGGAACACTGCCAGCCTAATGTGGGGGAACACTGCCAGCCTAATGTGGGGGAACACTGCCTACCTAAGGTGGGGGGAACACTGCCAGCCTAATGTGGGGGAACACTGCGTACCTAATGTGGGGGAAACACTGCCAACCTAATGTAGGGGGAACTATTCTGCACCTAATGGGGGGAACTATGCTGCCCCTAATGTGGGGGAACACTGCCTACCTAATGTGGGGGAACACTGCCTACCTAATGTGGGGGAACACTGCCAGCCTAATGTGGGGGAACACTGCCAGCCTAATGTGGGGGAACACTGCCTACCTAAGGTGGGGGGAACACTGCCAGCCTAATGTGGGGGAACACTGGCAGCCTAATGTGGGGGAACACTGCCAGCCTAATGTGGGGGGAACACTGCCTACCTAATGTGGGGGAACACTGCCTACCTAATGTGGGGGGAACACTACCTACCTAATGTGGGGGGAACACTGCCAGCCTAATGTGGGGGAACACTGCCAGACTAATGTGGGGGAACACTGCCTATCTAATGTGGGGGAACACTGCCAGCCTAATGTGGGGGAACACTGCCAGCCTAATGTGGGGGAACACTGCCAGACTAATGTGGGGGAACACTGCCAGACTAATGTGGGGGAACACAGCCAGCCTAATGTGGGGGAACACTGCCTACCTAATGTGGGGGTACACTGCCAGCCTAATATGGGGGAACACTGCCAGACTAATGTGGGGGAACACTGCCAGCCTAATGTGGGGGAACACTGCCTACCTAATGTGGGGGGGGGGAAACACTGCCTACCTAATGTGGGGGAACACTGCCAGCCTAATGTGGGGGACCACTGCCTACTTAATGTGGGGGAACACTGCCAGCCAAATGTGGGGGAACACTGCTTACCTAATGTGGGGGGAACACTGCCTACCTAATGTGGGGGAACACTGCCAGCCTAATGTGGGGGAACACTGCCTAACTAATATGGGGGGAAAACTGCCAACCTAATGTGGGGGAACACTGCCAACCTAATGTGGGGCGAATTATTCTGCACCTAATTGGGCGGGAACTATGCTGCACCTAATGTGGGGGGAACTATTCTGCACCTAATGGGGGAACTATGCTGCACCTAATGTGGGGGGAACACTGCCTACCTAATGTGGGGGGAACACTGCCTACCTAATGTGGGGGGAACACTGCCTACCTAATGTGGGGGGAACACTGCCTACCTAATGTTGGGGGAACACTGCCTACCTAATGTGGGGGGAACACTACCTACCTAATGTGGGGGGAACACTGCCAGCCTAATGTGGGAGGAACACTGCCTACCTAATGTGGGGGGAACACTGCCTACCTAATGTGGGGGGAACACTGCCTACCTAATGTGGGGGGAACACAGCCAGCCTAATGTGGGGGAACACTGCCTAACTAATATGGGGGGAAAACTGCCAACCTAATGTGGTGGAACACTGCCAACCTAATGTGGGGCGAATTATTCTGCACCTAATTGGGGGGGAACTATGCTGCACCTAATGTGGGGGGAACTATTCTGCACCTAATGGGGGAACTATGCTGCACCTAATGTGGGGGGAACACTGCCTACCTAATGTGGGGGGAACACTGCCTACCTAATGTGGGGGGAACACTGCCTACCTAATGTTGGGGGAACACTGCCTACCTAATGTGGGGGGAACACTACCTACCTAATGTGGGGGGAACACTGCCAGCCTAATGTGGGAGGAACACTGCCTACCTAATGTGGGGGGAACACTGCCTACCTAATGTGGGGGGAACACTGCCTACCTAATGTGGGGGGAACACTGCCTACCTAATGTGGGAGGAACACTGCCTACCTAATGTGGGGGGAACACTGCCTACCTAATGTGGGGGGAACACTGCCTACCTAATGTGGGGGAACACTGCCTACCTAATGTGGGGGGAACACTGCCAGCCTAATGTGGGGGAACACTGCCAGCCTAATGTGGGGGAACACTGCCTACCTAAGGTGGGGGGAACACTGCCAGCCTAATGTGGGGGAACACTGCGTACCTAATGTGGGGGAAACACTGCCAACCTAATGTAGGGGGAACTATTCTGCACCTAATGGGGGGAACTATACTGCCCCTAATGTGGGGGAACACTGCCTACCTAATGTGGGGGAACACTGCCTACCTAATGTGGGGGAACACTGCCAGCCTAATGTGGGGGAACACTGCCAGCCTAATGTGGGGGAACACTGCCTACCTAAGGTGGGGGGAACACTGCCAGCCTAATGTGGGGGAACACTGGCAGCCTAATGTGGGGGAACACTGCCAGCCTAATGTGGGGGGAACACTGCCTACCTAATGTGGGGGAACACTGCCTACCTAATGTGGGGGGAACACTACCTACCTAATGTGGGGGGAACACTGCCAGCCTAATGTGGGGGAACACTGCCAGACTAATGTGGGGGAACACTGCCTATCTAATGTGGGGGAACACTGCCAGCCTAATGTGGGGGAACACTGCCAGCCTAATGTGGGGGAACACTGCCAGACTAATGTGGGGGAACACTGCCAGACTAATGTGGGGGAACACAGCCAGCCTAATGTGGGGGAACACTGCCTACCTAATGTGGGGGAACACTGCCAGCCTAATGTGGGGGAACACTGCCAGACTAATGTGGGGGAACACTGCCAGCCTAATGTGGGGGAACACTGCCTACCTAATGTGGGGGGGGAAACACTGCCTACCTAATGTGGGGGAACACTGCCAGCCTAATGTGGGGGACCACTGCCTACTTAATGTGGGGGAACACTGCCAGCCAAATGTGGGGGAACACTGCTTACCTAATGTGGGGGGAACACTGCCTACCTAATGTGGGGGAACACTGCCAGCCTAATGTGGGGGAACACTGCCTAACTAATATGGGGGGAAAACTGCCAACCTAATGTGGGGGAACACTGCCAACCTAATGTGGGGCGAATTATTCTGCACCTAATTGGGCGGGAACTATGCTGCACCTAATGTGGGGGGAACTATTCTGCACCTAATGGGGGAACTATGCTGCACCTAATGTGGGGGGAACACTGCCTACCTAATGTGGGGGGAACACTGCCTACCTAATGTGGGGGGAACACTGCCTACCTAATGTGGGGGGAACACTGCCTACCTAATGTTGGGGGAACACTGCCTACCTAATGTGGGGGGAACACTACCTACCTAATGTGGGGGGAACACTGCCAGCCTAATGTGGGAGGAACACTGCCTACCTAATGTGGGGGGAACACTGCCTACCTAATGTGGGGGGAACACTGCCTACCTAATGTGGGGGGAACACTGCCTACCTAATGTGGGGGGAACACAGCCTACCTAATGTGGGAGGAACACTGCCTACCTAATGTGGGGGGAACACTGCCTACCTAATGTGGGGGGAACACTGCCTACCTAATGTGGGGGAACACTGCCTACCTAATGTGGGGGGAACACTGCCAGCCTAATGTGGGGGAACACTGCCAGCCTAATGTGGGGGAACACTGCCTACCTAAGGTGGGGGGAACACTGCCAGCCTAATGTGGGGGAACACTGCGTACCTAATGTGGGGGAAATACTGCCAACCTAATGTAGGGGGAACTATTCTGCACCTAATGGGGGGAACTATGCTGCCCCTAATGTGGGGGGAACACTGCCTACCTAATGTGGGGGAACACTGCCTACCTAATGTGGGGGAACACTGCCAGCCTAATGTGGGGGAACACTGCCAGCCTAATGTGGGGGAACACTGCCTACCTAAGGTGGGGGGAACACTGCCAGCCTAATGTGGGGGAACACTGGCAGCCTAATGTGGGGGAACACTGCCAGCCTAATGTGGGGGAACACTGCCTACCTAATGTGGGGGAAACACTGCCAACCTAATGTGGGGGGAACTATTCTGCACCTAACGGGGGGAACTATGCTGCCCCTAATGTGGGAGGAACACTGCCCACCTAATGTGGGGGGAACTATTCTGCACCTAATGTGGGGGGGGAAATTATGCTGCACCTAATGTGGAGGGAACTCTGCTGCACCTAATGTGGGGGGAACTCTGCTGCACCTAATATGGGGGCCTCGTATCGACGTTCGCTCACGTCGCGCTCCCAGAATTCCAGGTCCGGCGTTACTATGTCCTGACGCCGGCCCTAGAGCGTGACGTGCGTGAACATCAAGGGGGGGGGGGGCCTCCATGTCCATTTTGCTTGGAGCCCCCAAATTCCTTCAAACGGCCCTGTGTTGGACTCTTCTCTCTCAAATGCGGATGACATGCTGCTCTTGTGTTCTGGTCTCTTTTGTTTGGCCAATAAATGTTTCAGTCCAATGATATCTTTATCTTCTTCAAAGAAATGTTAACATGACATGAAAGGATCTGTGTACATAGATATATAGGTATATACATTGGAGTCTCCTCTGCTTAGTGCCCAGGGCCCCATCTCTATTGTAGGTTCTGCCGCTGCGTGCATCCAGTTCTTGAGTGTTCCCTGGGGATCCTCTCCTTCTTCTATTGTTGTTATAATGTATTATATAGGAATTTATTACGGTTGGTGGGGGTATTAGGGGTATTACAATTAAGGTATCTAACAAATGGAGCAGGATAGTGTCCTCGGCCCCTCAGTCCTGCAGTGTCCATAATAAATGTGCTGGGAAAGGGTTAATTCTGAGAGGGTACCAGACGCTGCAGCAGCAGCAAAATGCAGGTTTTATGGAGCAGAGTTGAATCCAAATCTTGAATATGTAAATAATGTCGCTTGTAAATCGTCTTCTCTTCCTTTGCAGTAAAATTAAACCCTGCCAGCATTTCATCACAGCAACCAAAATCATTTTAAATGGCAGATTTTTTTAAGTGTTTTCCATATTCATGATCTAACATCTCACTAAAATGTGGAGGAGTCATTTAAAAATATAAAAAAAAGACGGATTTGTTTGCATATCTGCTGGGGAGGCCTGAAAACCTCATCTCAACGAGAAGACAAGGGCCGGGATGGAGAGGGATGAATGGGACAAAGTGAGAACACCTGAGGAAAGGACTCTGTATATGAATGGTTAAGGAGACATTACTAAGAACCTAAGGAACAGGAGAGATGTATAGAATAGACGGGACAGGTGAGGAGATGTATAGAATAGAGGAGACAGGTGAGGAGGTGTATAGAATAGATGGGACAGGTGAGAAGGTGTATAGAATAGACGGGACAGGTGAGGAGATGTATAGAATAGAGGAGACAGGTGAGGAGGTGTATAGAATAGATGGGACAGGTGAGAAGGTGTATAGAATAGACGGGACAGGTGAGGAGATGTATAGAATAGACAGGACAGGTGAGGAGATGTATAGAATAGACGGGACAGGTGAGGAGATGTATAGAATAGACGGGACAGGTGAGGAGATGTATAGAATAGAGGAGACAGGTGAGGAGGTGTATAGAATAGATGGGACAGGTGAGAAGGTGTATAGAATAGACGGGACAGGTGAGGAGATGTATAGAATAGAGGAGACAGGTGAGGAGGTGTATAGAATAGATGGGACAGGTGAGAAGGTGTATAGAATAGACGGGACAGGTGAGGAGATGTATAGAATAGAGGAGACAGGTGAGGAGGTGTATAGAATAGATGGGACAGGTGAGAAGGTGTATAGAATAGACGGGACAGGTGAGGAGATGTATAGAATAGAGGAGACAGGTGAGGAGGTGTATAGAATAGATGGGACAGGTGAGAAGGTGTATAGAATAGACGGGACAGGTGAGGAGATGTATAGAATAGAGGAGACAGGTGAGGAGGTGTATAGAATAGATGGGACAGGTGAGAAGGTGTATAGAATAGATGGGACAGGTGAGGAGATGCATAGAATAGAGGAGACAGGTGAGGAGGTGTATAGAATAGATGGGACAGGTGAGAAGGTGTATAGAATAGACGGGACAGGTGAGGAGATGTATAGAATAGACGGGACAGGTGAGGAGATGTATAGAATAGACGGGACAGGTGAGGAGATGTATAGAATAGACGGGACAGGTGAGGAGATGTATAGAATAGAGGAGACAGGTGAGGAGGTGTATAGAATAGATGGGACAGGTGAGAAGGTGTATAGAATAGACGGGACAGGTGAGGAGATGTATAGAATAGAGGAGACAGGTGAGGAGGTGTATAGAATAGATGGGACAGGTGAGAAGGTGTATAGAATAGATGGGACAGGTGAGGAGATGCATAGAATAGAGGAGACAGGTGAGGAGGTGTATAGAATAGATGGGACAGGTGAGAAGGTGTATAGAATAGACGGGACAGGTGAGGAGATGTATAGAATAGACGGGACAGGTGAGGAGATGTATAGAATAGACGGGACAGGTGAGGAGATGTATAGAATAGACGGGACAGGTGAGGAGATGTATAGAATAGAGGAGACAGGTGAGGAGGTGTATAGAATAGATGGGACAGGTGAGAAGGTGTATAGAATAGACGGGACAGGTGAGGAGATGTATAGAATAGAGGAGACAGGTGAGAAGGTGTATAGAATAGACGGGACAGGTGAGGAGATGTATAGAATAGACGGGACAGGTGAGGAGATGTATAGAATAGACGGGACAGGTGAGGAGATGTATAGAATAGACGGGACAGGTGAGGAGATGTATAGAATAGACGGGACAGGTGAGGAGATGTATAGAATAGACAAGACAGGTGAGGAGATGTATAGAACAGACGGGACAGGTGAGGAGATGTATAGAACAGACGGGACAGGTGAGGAGATGTATAGAACAGACGGGACAGGTGAGGAGATGTATAGAACAGACGGGACAGGTGAGGAGATGTATAGAACAGACGGGACAGGTGAGGAGATGTATAGAACAGACGGGACAGGTGAGGAGATGTATAGAACAGACGGGACAGGTGAGGAGATGTATAGAATAGACGGGACAGGTGAGGAGATGTATAGAACAGACGGGACAGGTGAGGAGATGTATAGAATAGACGGGACAGGTGAGGAGATGTATAGAATAGACGGGACAGGTGAGGAGATGTATAGAATAGACGGGACAGGTGATGAGATGTATAGAATAGACGGGACAGGTGAGAAGATGTATAGAATAGACGGGACAGGTGAAGAGATGTATAGAATAGACGGGACAGGTGAGGAGATGTATAGAATAGACGGGACAGGTGAGGAGATCTGTAGAATAGACGGGACAGGTGATGAGATGTATAGAATAGACGGGAAAGGTATAAAGATGTATAGAATAGACGGGACAGGTGAGGAGATGTATAGAATAGACGGGACAGGTGAGGAGATGTATAGAATAGACGGGACAGGTGAGGAGATGTAGAGAATAGACGGGACAGGTGAGGAGATGTATAGAATAGACAGGACAGGTGAGGAGGTGTATAGAATAGACGGGACAGGTGAGGAGGTGTATAGAATAGACGGGACAGGTGAGGAGGTGTATAGAATAGACGGGACAGGTGAGGAGGTGTATAGAATAGATGGGACAGGTGAGGAGATGTATAGAATAGGCGGGACAGGTGAGGAGATGTAGAGAATAGACGGGACAGGTGAGGAGATGTATAGAATAGACGGGACAGGTGAGGAGGTGTATAGACGGGACAGGTGAGGAGATGTATAGAATAGATGGGACAGGTGAGGAGATGTATAAAATAGACGGGACAGGTGAGGAGATGTATAGAACAGATGGGACAGGTGAGGAGATGTATAGAATAGACAGACAGGTGGGAAGATGTATAGAGTAGATGGGACAGGTATAAAGATGTATTGAATAGATGGTACAGGTGAGGAGAAGTATAGAATAGACGGGACAGGTGAGGAGATGTATAAAATAGACGGGACAGGTGAGGAGATGTAGAGAATAGACGGGACAGATGAGAAGATGTATAGAATAGACGGAACAGGTGAGGAGATGTATAGAATAGACGGGACAGGTGAGGAGATGTATAGAATAGACGGGACAGGTGAGGAGATGCATAGAATAGACAGAACAGGTGAGAAGATGTATAGAATAGACGGGACAGGTGAGTAGATGTATAGAATAGACGGGACAGGTGAGGAGATGTATAGAATAGAGGGGACAGGTGAGGAGATGTATAGAATAGAGGGGACAGGTGAGGAGATGTATAGAATAGAGGGGACAGGTGAGGAGATGTATAAAATAGAGGGGACAGGTGAGGAGATGTATAGAATAGAGGGGACAGGTGAGGAGATGTATAGAATAGAGGGGACAGGTGAGGAGATGTATAGAATAGAGGGGACAGGTGAGGAGATGTATAGAATAGATGGGACAGGTAAGGCGATGTATAGAATAAAACAGGCAGGTGAGGAGCTGTGTTGAATAGACAGGACAGGTATAAAGATGTATAGAATAGTTGAGACAGTTGAGGAGATGTTTAAAATAGATGGGACAGGTGAGGAGATGTATAGAATAGACGGGACAGGTGAGGTGATGTATAGAGGGGACAGGTGAGTGAGATGTATAGAATAGAGGGGACAGGTGAGGAGATGTAGAGAATAGAGGGGACAGGTGAGGAGATGTATAGAATAGAGGGGACAGGTGAGGAGATGTATAGAATAGACGGGACAGGTGAGGAGATGTAGAGAATAGAGGGGACAGGTGAGGAGATGTATAGAATAGAGGGGACAGGTGAGGAGATGTATAGAATAGACGGGACAGGTGAGGAGATGTATAGAATAGGACAGGACAGGTGAAGAGAAGTATAGAATAGGACAGGAGAGGTGAGAAGATGTATAGAATAGACTGGACAGGTGAGGAGATGTATAGAATAGGACAGGTGAGGAGATGTATAGTATAGAGTTGACAGGTGAGTAGATGTATAGAGTAGACAGGACAGCTGAGGAAATGTATAAAACAGACAGGACAGATAAGGAGATGTATAGAATACACGAGACAGGTGAGGAGATGTATAGAATAGACAGGACAGGTGAGGAGATGTATAGAATACACGAGACAGGTGAGGAGATGTATAGAATAGACAGGACAGATGAGGAGATGTATAGAATAGACGGGACAGGTGAGGAGATGTATAGAATAGACGGGACAGGTGAGATGTATAGAATAGACGGGACAGGTGAGGAGATGTATAGAGTAGACGGGACAGGTGAGAAGATGTATAGAATAGAGGGGACAGGTGAGGAGATGTATAGAATAGAGGGGACAGGTGAGGAGATGTATAGAATAGAGGGGACAGGTGAGGAGATGCATAGAATAGAGGGGACAAGTGGGGAGATGTATAGAATAGAGGGGACAGGTGAGGAGATGTATAGAATAGAGGAGACAGGTGAGGAGATGTATAGAATAGAGGAGACAGGTGAGGAGATGTATAGAATAGAATCCTCCCATCTCATTCTCCTCCCATCTCCCCCTTCTCCCATCTCCTTCTCCTCCAATCTCCTCCTCCTCCTGTCTCCTCCTCCTTCTTTCATCTATTCCTCCCGTCTCCTCCCGTGTCCTCATCCTTCAGTCTTTTCCTCCTTTCTCTTCCTCCCGTCTCCTCCTCCTCCATGCTCCTCCTCCTCCATGATCCTCCTCCTTTTTCCATCTTTTCCTCCTCCTCCCATGTCCTCCTCCTTTAATATTTTCCTCCCATCTATGATGTATAGAATAGACGGGACAGGTGAGGAGATGTATAGAATAGAGGAGACAGGTGAGGAGGTGTATAGAATAGATGGGACAGGTGAGAAGGTGTATAGAATAGACGGGACAGGTGAGGAGATGTATAGAATAGAGGAGACAGGTGAGGAGGTGTATAGAATAGATGGGACAGGTGAGAAGGTGTATAGAATAGACGGGACAGGTGAGGAGATGTATAGAATAGACGGGACAGGTGAGGAGATGTATAGAATAGACGGGACAGGTGAGGAGATGTATAGAGTAGACGGGACAGGTGAGAAGATGTATAGAATAGAGGGGACAGGTGAGGAGATGTATATAATAGAGGGGACAGGTGAGGAGATGTATAGAATAGAGGGGACAGGTGAGGAGATGCATAGAATAGAGGGGACAGGTGGGGAGATGTATAGAATAGAGGAGACAGGTGAGGAGATGTATAGAATAGAATCCTCATTCTCCTCCCATCTCCCCCTTCTCCCATCTCCTTCTCCTCCAATCTCCTCCTCCTCCTGTCTCCTCCTCCTTCTTTCATCTATTCCTCCCGTCTCCTCCCGTGTCCTCATCCTTCAGTCTTTTCCTCCTTTCTCTTCCTCCCGTCTCCTCCTCCTCCATGATCCTCCTCCTCCATGCTCCTCCTCCTTTTTCCATCTTTTCCTCCTCCTCCCATGTCCTCCTCCTTTAATATTTTCCTCCCATCTCCTATTCCTCCACCTATCTCTTCCTCCCATCTCCTCTTCCTCAGATTTCCTCCTCCTCTGTGCTCCTCCTCCTTTTTCCATCTTTTCCTCCTCCTCCTCCTCCTCCTCCCGTGTCCTCCATCTTTCATCTATTCCTCCTCCTCCATGCTCCTCCTCCTTTTTCCATCTTTTCCTCCTCCTCCTCCCGTGTCCTCCTTCTTTCATCTATTCCTCCTCCTCCATGCTCTTCCTCCTCCGTGCTCCTCCTCCTTTTTCCATCTTTTCCTCCTCCTCCCATCTCCTCCTCCTTTAATATTTTCCTCCCATCTCCTATTCCTCCATCCATCTCTTCCTCCCATCTCCTCTTCCTCAGATTTCCTCCTCCTCCGCGCTCCTCCTCCTCCACGCTCCTCCTCCTTTTTCCATCTTTTCCTCCTCCTCCCATGTCCTCCTCCTTCTCCCTTCTCTTCCTCCCATCTCCTCTTCCTCAGATTTCCTCCTCCTCCACGCTCCTCATCCTTTTTCCATCTTTTCCTCCTCCTCCCATGTCCTCCTCCTTCTCCCTTCTCTTCCTCCCATCTTCTCTTCCTCCCATCTCCTCTTCCTCCCATCTCCTCCTCCTGTTTCTTCCTCCTCCGTGCTCCTCCTCCTTTTTCCATGTTATCCTCCTCCTCCCATGTCCTCCTCCTTTAATCTTTTCCTCCCATCTCCTCTTCCTCAGATTTCCTCCTTTTCCCGTCTCCAGCATCAGAATTCTAAATGCCAGAAATCAATGTAATATTCCCCAATAATAAATGGCACTAAGTACAGCATAATCCCCAAATATTGTCCGGGTCCTCCTCCTCCTCTCTCCTCTCCCGCCTTCCTCCACTTTATTGTAATCTCAGTCTATATGAAAATGATCAGGAAGAGTTACACATTAATCACATCCTGTGGCCGCCGTCTAATATCTCTGATCCTTTCTTTATTACATAAGCGTCTGTCGTGGCTGCGGAGCTATTTCCGTCATTAGTCAGGAGATTTGGGTTTTAAACCTTTTAAAATGTTATATACAGAGGCTGTCATGTCCTACGTCAGGGAAGCTTCATCAATGAGCAAGGAAAAGCTGTGCGGTTATCACTTAGACTTTATGTTACAATTCATCTACATTATCATAATCCTTACTTGCTGTCAGTACATAGTCCGGTATCAGAAGATGACATCTGTATTGGCCTAATCCTGCTCACACAGCATACGAGCCTAAAGGGCTTCCCCCTGCCACCACGCTGTCCTCTCTTCTTAGCCCGGTACCATCATAGTAAAGTGTTTTAACTTTTAGCTGTTCCGGTTCTGCTGCGTTACTCTTGGGCTGCGGAAATTATCGATATCGGGACATTCCAAAACTCTACTATATTTTAATTTGACATATAAGAAAGATGTGTACTAAGTTTAATCGAAATATCTCCTGCTGTTCGGAAGATATGGTGGAACATACATACACACATATATACAAACTCATACATACATACATGGGGAGTATGTATGGCAGCCATGGGGAGTTAGATTGCGGTGCGTGACTCGGGGTGGTGAGATGTATCACTTTGTATCGCCAGGGCACCGTTAACCTACAAGGTCGAAGGATACGACAGCTTCTCCTGGGTCAGGCGCAGGATAATACTGTAAATACACCAATGCCAGGTTACAGATAACTATGTATTTACTTTACTGGAGGAAGCAGATATCAAATAATACAGTCTCCTGTGCAGAGCGATGGGCAGAGTTGTACCCAGGGAACCTGTTGCCTTGCTGGGAGTTGTAGTTGCTGTGGAATGCAGCTTTAAATGGGCATTGTCAGATACAAAAACGTTTGATATGTTGTAAAGCATTTATAACCAATAAGTTTTGCAATTGCTTTCATTAGAACATTTTCAGTATTTCATAATGCAAAATCCAGTCAAACAACTGCCCCCCCCCCCTCCCCTGCCTGCTTGGACACATACTAGACCTGCTGTGTCCATGCGTCATCACTTATGTCATGGACACACTTCCTTGATTGACAGCTGTGAGCGCAGGGCTCAAAGCCAGAAGATAAAATCCTCCCACTGTCATCTTGTGTCCCGCTACTGTCAGTGAGGACATGCTGGGAGTTGTAGTTTTGCTAATGCTAGGGGAGATGTGAGCAGACAGTATACTGAGGGAGGGGGCGGAGACCTGCACAGTGAGGCCACGCCCCCTCCATTTGAGAGGAATTCAGACTAGTGAGACAAATTAAAAGAATAATAAAAACATAAATAAAGGTGCTAGATACATACAATTAGATGTACATGGTCAGGATTAGGTACTGAGTGATATATATATATATATATATATATATATATATATAAAACAATGTGTTGGATCTGAGGGGTACACTTTGAGATTAGTAGCAGCACATGCACACACACAAGATTTTACTTGACTGACTGAAGTAGAGATTTTCCCGGGGGTCGGGGAAAAAACAGAGAGTGCCGGGGTCTTCTCCAGAGATTTGGCGATGCGGTGGAGTTTAGCAGACTTCTTCTTGTCAGGTTTCTCGTCAGCTTATGGGCTGGAACGCAATCGTCTTCTCAATGCAACTCACACTGAGCTTCCTCCTAACCGAACTCTCCTCCCCCCTAAACTACATAAGGGCTAGTTTGGGGGTCCCCCATTGGGGCATCAGGGTCACCTGGTTTCTCTGCCACAATCCCTTAAAGGAGCAGTCCAGTGGTGACTCAGTGGTGAACAACTTATCCCGTATCCTAAGGATAGGGGATAAGTTGCAGATCGCGGGGGGTCCGACCGCTGGGGCCCCCCGGGATCTCCTGTACGGAGCCCCGACAGCCCGCGTGTCGACCCCCGCACAAAGCAGCGGCCAACACGCCCCCTCAATACAACTCTATGGCAGACCCGGAGTGCTGCCTTCAGCAATCTCCGGCTCTGCCATAGCGATGTATTGAGGGGGCGTGTCAGCCGCCCCTTCGTGCGGGGGTCGAATCCCGCTATATGGCCGGAGAGCCTGGCCCCCATACAGAGAGATCGCAGGGGGCCCCAGCGGTCGGACCCCCTGCGATCTCAAACTTATCCTTAGGATAGGGGATAAGTTTTTCACCACTGGACTACCCCTTTAAAGATACAATGCATCAATTAACAAATAACATGACAAAACAATATTTTTTTAGGTTTTGTGGTCTTTTCCAGCCTCAAGTATTTCTACAACCTGTCTTCTGAAAATCGTGTTATGGTATTGGTACAATTTGAAGAACAGATCTGTCTGCAACTGGGCTTTATGTGCCTTTATGTAACAGCAGATAAACCCCTACAAATCACATCTCATATGTTTCATGCAAACGCCTTATACCATTTAGCTCTTAAGTAAGTCACTTACATTTCTCCCTGCTCTGTGATTGTTTACCTAAGATGTTCAATTAAAGACATGTACAGCACAATTGTTCAGTTATATTAGTTTAGTTATATTGTGTTTGTAATTCTGCCTTAGTAAACAGTCAGACCATATTTTATTAGTAATCAGTACAGAAATCCAGGGGATTGTGAAGAGTTCACTTATATTTTCTCCCTGCGCTGTGGTCTTTTACTCAGGGTGTTCAATAAAAGACAAATACGCCACAATTGTCTGTGTTATATTACTTTACTTACAGTATGTTTGGGTATAATTTTACCTTAGGGAACAATCATATGACATTTTTAATCAATGCAAAAATCCAGAGGATTCTAAAGGGTTTAATTCCTTTTTTCCCTGCTCTGTGGTTGTTTACTCAATATGTTTAATAAGAGACATGGACAGTACAACTGTCTGTATGATATTGGATTAATTACACTATATTTTCTCTAATTCTGCTTTAGTGAACAATCAGATTATATTTTATTATAAAGATTATATTTATTATAAATGCAGAAATCCAGAGGATTCTAAAGACTGCATTACTTTTTTTCCCCCCTGCACTGTGGTAGTTTACTCAGGGTATTCAATAAAAAAAAAAGAAATACATGAGCAGGACAACAGTCAGTGTGTTATTAGTTTACATTGTGTTTGTGTATAACTCTACCAAATATTTTTGTCACATTTTCAATAATAATTCATGCAGAAATCCAGGAAATTCTAAAGATTTCACTTATTCTCCCTGCACTGTGGTTGTTTACTTTAGGTGTTTGATAAAAGACATGAACAGTAAAACAGTCTACGTTTTATTAGTTACATTGTGTTTGTGAATAAATCTGCTTAAGGGACAATCATATCACATTTTTATTAGTATTTGATGACAGAGACCCTTAGAAATGTCACTCCTGGGGCCCCAAATTCTGCCCTGATGGATTATTTTTTTTTACAAACGATGATCAGACGGTGACAATTTCCAAATCTGGGGTCTTCTTGTGTGGTGGAGGGGTCTTGGGGCACCTGGTGTGTCTGTTATCTCGGCACCCCCTATAATTAGACCCCCTCCCTATTGGTTTATGGATGGAGGTCATTACCCAGAATCCCCACTGTTCATTTTATCTCCGACACAGAAAAAGTTTAACGTCTCCCCACAATAAATCACTTGCATCTTCTGCAGAAAAAGGAGATTTTTTTTTCCTGTTTTTTCCAGACAGAACAACTTGATAAGAAATATCAGATGAAGGTTATCAGCGGCGAGCGGCGTGGCCCGCGACCGAGGACGGAGCAAAACATTCTGTGCGTTCATCCTTATCTCCCCATATCATGAGCGGCAGGAGGGGATGATGATACAAGAAATGACTGCAGATGTAATGATCTGCTCCGGGAGCGCGGCGGCCGCCATGTCCAGGAGCGGCGCAAAGATGACAAACACTTCCCAGTGTAGACCTCTAAGATACACTTGGCATAGCAAAATAAGATAAACATACAAGGGGTCCTTATAGTTCATTATCCCCTTAACAACGCATGACGGATATTGAAGTGATGGCGCAGTTAAAGAGAACCTCACATTAACTTGATAAATGTTATAATCCCCCCATTTCACTGCCCCCATCATGATAAACCATCCCCTGCCTTTATTTTTTATTATTTTTTAGTTTTCTACCTTGATATTACTCTGTATTTTCTGCTCAGTCTCAGTCAGATCCACAGACTGGGAAGGGGCGTTCCCCAGCAAGTGTGACATCATCTGAAGCCATACAGGGGAGAACTTCCTCCCTCACTCTGTAACCAATAGCAAATGGCAGTTAAGTGTGAGATGAGCTCTGATTGGCTAAGGCTGCACACACCCCTCTGTACTTCAGACTGCATTTCCTGTGTTTGGACTTCTGCTAGGCCAGCAGGAGTCCAACGTCTGTGCAAGAGAAAAGGGGAAATGTGCCCTAGACAAGTAGGGAGACACCTAGTGGCAGCTTTTTGAAACACAAATAAAACATATTAAACTTAATTTATTTTAAACAAAGTACATTAGAAAGATGTTTTATTTACCATAAGGAGTGCAATAGCAAAAATTAGTTTTAATGAGAGCAACCATTTAAAGGGGTACTCCCATGGAAAACTTTTTTTTTTTTATTAACTGGTGCCAGAAAGTTAAACAGATTTGTAAATTACTTCTATTAAAAAATCTTACTCCTTCTAATACATTTTAGGGGCTGTATACTAAAGAGGAAATGTTTTTCTTTTTGGATTTCTCTGATGTCATGACCACAGTGCTCTCTGCTGACCTCTGCTGTCCATTTTAGGAACTGTCCGGAGCAACATATATTTGCTATGGGGATTTTCTCCTGCTCTGGACAGTTCCAAAAATGGACAGCAGAGGTCAGCAGAGAGCACTGTGGCCGTGACGTCAGAGAAATACAAAAAGAAAAGCATTTCTTCTGTAGTATATAGCCCATAATAAGTACTGGAAGGATTAAGATTTTTTAATAGAATTAATTTGCAAATCTGTTTAACTTTCTGGCACCAGTTGATTTAAAAAAAATAAATAAATAAAGTTTTCCACGGGAGTACCCCTTTAAGGGTGTATGCTTCCATAATGGTGGCAGCTGCTTTCAGGAGGTGCTAATAGGAGTGACCATGGCAGGACTGTACTATAATTGAGCTACTGGTACAGTTTGCCATTCTATCAGCAATCTATGGCAGGCTGAACCAGTAGATCACTGATAGAATGGATCAGTGTAATAGTTGAGTATATGATTGCTTATACAAGTCACCTGGGGGGACTAAAAAAGTGTTTAAAAAAAAAAAAAAAGATAATCCCCAAAAAAATGATTAAATAAGTAAATAAATAAAACTGAACCAGTAGATTACTAATAGAATGGATGTAATACTAGGGTATATGATTGCTTATATAAGTCACCTAGGGGGACTAAAAAAAGTGTTAGAGAAAATCCCCCATACCAAAAAAAAAAGATTATATTCTCCATTTCTCACGAATAAATAAATAAATAATTAAATAAATAAAACTAACTTAACCAGTAGATTGCTGATAGAATAGATGCAATACTAGGGTATATGATTGCTTATATAAATCAACTGAGGAGATAAAAAAAAAAAGCGTAAAAAATGTCATTAAAAAAAAAGAAAAAGAAATAATTATTATAAATATAACTAAGTGAACCAGTAGATCGCTGATAGAATGGATCAACTTAATACTTTCATGTATGATTGCTTATGCAATCATTTATGGGGACTAAAAAAGCGTTAAAAAAAATCTAAAAAGTTTAAATACGTTTTTCATAATATATTTTAAAAAATCCTCCATACCAAAAAAACATAACCCCATTCCCATTTCTCATAAAAAATAAATAAATAAAACTAACATATTTGGTATCAAATAGTGCAGAGTTATCTGAGCTATTAAAATATAACATTATTCATCTGCACAGTAAATTACATAAACAAAAAAAAATAAAAAAATTACACAGTTTTGGAAATTCCAGTTTTTTGCTTTTTTTGGGGGTCACATCACAAAAAATGGAAAAATAGGAAAATTATAGGAGTCAGATCAGGGCAATTTTGAGTATAACCATACATTTTTTTAATGTGTATATATATATATATATATATATATATATATATATTTTTTTTTTTTTTTTTTTTATTATTATTTTTTTTTTTTGCTGCAAATAGTTTATGGAAAAAATAAAGAGTTAAATCTATTAAAAGTGAGGATAAAAAAATAAAGATTTAAACAGGACAATTGGCTACATCTTTTTCTTGCCTAGGATTACAAAAAGAGTGTCACACCTGACCACAGGTTGGATGTGGTATTGCAACTCAGCCCCATTAACTACAATGGAGCTGCAATACCTGATACAACCTATGGACAGGGGTGGCGCTGTTCCTGAAATGAAGCAGCCATATTTTGCGAATTCTGGACAAGTTTTATCAGCTCTCGATGCTGTAATAACCTAAAGACAAAGTGGGTTCTCTGTGAATATTTAAGGGGCCCCCGTAGTGTGCTAAAATTCTGCAAAGAAAAAGAAATGGGACTCCAGTGACCCCTATGGAAATGTCTTCATGGCGGCCGCTAGTAGACGCACGCTCGGATAAGTCGGCCCTCCCTGCAGATTCTTATTTTTGTCTGATTTTTCTTTGGCGCAGACATTAATGTGATGATTCTGGATGTTACACGGCGGCGGCGGCGGTGCTGACTGGGGAGACGTTTAGTTCTGCGCACAATTAGCCGTTATGTTAATTCGTGTGAACTCGCCGCTTCCTTTACATCATCTCACAGACGCTTTTAAGGTTTTAAGAGGTCCCATGAGAAAAGTGGTCAGCGCTCCCCCTCCCCCGCCGCCGCGTATTAATGCGCTGGCAATGTCAGAGCCCGGAGCGAGGCGTGTGGTGACCTGAAAACACTCGGGCCTTGTTCTAAATAACGCCGCAGCCTCCATTAACCTCTCAGTTGTTGAAGCGCAGAGAATACGACCCACAATAGGTGAGCGTCACCATGGTGACCACATTACAACAATAGAAATCCATTATGGGGGCGGATGTAAGTTGCGCGCGTCTCATAGTATTTTAGGGGGTCATAGTTTGTCTATATTATCAGGCTATTTCCGTACATAGTTTTTGGGCCAAAAACATCCCAAAATTTGTTATTTTACAGCCTAAAAGGTGTCCCAAAAAACGGGAAAATAAAACACTTTGCCCAAATTTTTATCCCCATCAGATGTTCCCTACAGAAGTTCCATAGAGAGCACTGAGCAGCAGGATCCCATTGAGATCAATACATGAACCCCTACAGGTGAACACACATTGATGCACGTACTGTATATATATATATATATATATATATATACACAAACCATGTACATGTATAAACACATACGGAAAAACATACAGTCATGGCCGTAAATGTTGACACCCCTGAAGAGAAAATGAAGTATATCTCACAGGAAAGGATTGCAGTAACACAGGTTTTGCTATACACATGTTTATTCCCTTTGTGTGTATTGGAACTAAACCAAAAAAGGGGAGGAAAAAAAGCAAATTGGACATAATGTCACCAAACTCCAAAAATGGGCTGGACACAATTATTGGCCCCTTACCTTAATATTTGGTTTCACACCCTTTGGAAAAAATAAGTGAAATCAGTGTCTTCCTATAACCATCAATAAGCTTCTTACACCTCTCAGCCGGAATGTTGGACCACTCTTCCTATAACCATCAATAAGCTTCTTACACCTCTCAGCCGGAATGTTGGAACACTCTTCCTATAACCATCAATAAGCTTCTTACACCTCTCAGCCGGAATGTTGGACCACTCTTCCTATAACCATCAATAAGCTTCTTACACCTCTCAGCCGGAATGTTGGACCACTCTTCCTATAACCATCAATAAGCTTCTTACACCTCTCAGCCGGAATGTTGGACCACTCTTCCTTTACAAACTGCTCCAGGTCTCTTATTGGAAGGCGCCTTTTCCCAACAGTAATTATAAGATCTCTCCACAGGTGATCAATGGGATTTAGATCTGGACTCATTGCTGACACTTCAGAACTCTCCAGCGCTTTGTTGTCTCCATTTCTGGGGCTTTTTGACGTATGTTTGGGGTCATTGTCCTGCTGGAAGACCCAAGATCTCGGACACAAACCCAGCTTTCTGACACTGGGCTGTACAGTGCGACCCAAAATCCATTGGTAATCCTCAGATTTCATGATGTCTTGTACACATTCAAGGCCCCCAGTGCCAGAGGCAGCAAAACAACCCAAAACATCACTGACTTCCCCCATATGTCACTGTAGGGACTGTGTTCTTTTCTTTGTAGGCCTCATTCCGTTTTCGGTGAACAGTAGAATGATTTGCTTTACCAAAAAGCTCTATCTTGGTCTCATCTGTCCACAAGACGTTTTCCCAGAAGGATTTTGGTTACTCAAGTTCATTTTGGTAAAATGTAGTCTTTCTTTATTATGTCTCTGTGTCAGCAGTGGGGTCCTCCTGGGTCTCCTCCATACTGGGGTCCTCCTGGGTCTCCTCCATAGTGGGGTCCTCCTGGGTCTCCTCCATAGTGGGGTCCTCTTGGGTCTCCTCCATAGTGGGGTCCTCCTGGGTCTACTCCATAGTGGGGTCCTCTTGGGTCTCCTCCATAGTGGGGTCCTCCTGGGTCTCCTCCATCGTGGGGTCCTCCTGGGTCTCCTCCATAGTGGGGTCCTCCTGGGTCTCCTCCATAGTGGGGTCCTCCTGGGTCTCCTCCATAGTGGGGTCCTCTTGGGTCTCCTCCATAGTGGGGTCCTCCTGGGTCTCCTCCATAGTGGGGTCCTCCTGGGTCTCCTCCATAGTGGGGTCCTCCTGGGTCTCCTCCATAGTGGGGTCCTCCTGGGTCTCTTCCATAGCGTTTCATTTCATTTAAATGTGGACGGATAATTCACGCTGACACTGATGCTCCCTGAGCCTGCAGGACAGCCTGAATGTCTTAGGAACTTGTTTGGGGCTGCTTATCCACCATCCGGACTATCCTGCGTTGACACCTTTCATCAGTTTTTCTCTTCCGTCCACGTCCAGGGAGATTATCTACAGTGCCATGGGTTGTAAACTTCTTGATAAAGTTGCGCACTGTGGACAAAGGCAAATCTAGATCTCTGGAGATGGACTTGTAACCTGGAGATTGTTGATATTTTTCCATAATTTTGGTTCTCAAGTCCTCAGACAGTTCTCTTCTCCTCTTTCTGTTGTCCATGCTTAGGCTGCATTCACACCACGTTTTTGCAATACAATTCCCGTATCAGGTTTTTGAGGAAAAACGGATTCCTCAAAACCTGACTAAACTGTATCAAAACGTGTGTACAAATTTTAACCCGTATACAGTTAAAAACCGTATACGGTTTGAAAAATGACATCCGGTTGAATCCGTTTTTTTAAGAAAAAACTTATACGTTTTTAACTTTTCACTCCATTTTGAATAAAGTTTTACTTGTTTGATTGAAATTCCAAGAAAAAAAAAACGTGCAAAGTCAAAAACCGTATAGTGAAAACCTGATGGAACCGTACGCACATACAGTTCTGTACGGTTCCCATTGACTCCCATGTTAAAAAAAAAAAAACGTATACGGTTTAATACAGTTTTTCAACCGGACCTAAAACTGTGGTAGACTACGGTTTTGGCTACAGGAAAAAAAACCTGACAAAACCGTACAGGATGCAAAACGGACACAACCTGATGCATCTTTTGGCGTACGGTTTTCAATGAAGAGTCAATGCAAACGGTTCTCAATACGGTGCCGTACGGTTTTCACATAGAAAACATATACGGGAACTGTATTGCAAAAATGGGGTGTGAATGCACCCTTAGTGTGGCACACACAGACACACAATGCAAAGACTAAGTGAACTTCTCTCCTTTTTATCTGCTTTCAGGTGTGATTTTTATATTGCCCACACCTGTTACTTGCCCCAGGTGAGTATAAAGGAACATCACAGGCTGGAAACAATCTTATTTTTCCACAATTTTGAAAGGGTGCCAATAATTGTGTCCAGACCATTTTTGGAGTTTGGTGACATTAGGTCCAATTTGCTTTTTTTCCTCCTTTTTTTGTTTAGTTCCAATACACACAAAGGGAATAAACATGTGTATAGCAAAACGTGTGTTACTGCAATCCTTTCCTGTGAGAAATACTTCATCTTCTAGAAAAATTTCAGGGGTGCCAAGATTTACGGCCATGACTGTATATACACACACACATGTATAGATACTTACACATTCACTGTATACACCGTATTTTTCGCCCTATAGGACGCACCGGCGTATAAGACGCTCCCAATTTAAAGGTGCACAATCTAAAAAAATAAAGATTTTGAACCCAATAGTGGTCTTCAACCTGCGGACCTCCAGATGTTGCAAAACTACAACTCCCAGCATGCCCGGACAGCCAACGGCTGTCCGGGCATGCTGGGAGTTGTAGTTTTACAACATCTGGAGGTCCGCACATTAAAGACCACTGCATAGGAGGTAATACTCACGTGTCCCCGCCGCTCCGGACCGGTCACCGCTGCCCTGGATGTCGCTCCATCGCTGTCGCCGTGTCCCCGTCGCTCCGGAACGTCTCTGCTGCCGGCCGGGTATCCTCGCTCTCCGTCGCCGCCATCACGTCGTTACGCACGCCGACACACGTACATGATGACGAGGAAGGAGAGCGCCGGCCATACAGGGGATCCCTGAACGGAGAAGACACCGAGGAGGCAGGTAAGGTCCCCACCCCCCCCACCCCCCCCCCCCCCCCGGTGTCCTGTAAGCACTAACCCCACTATTCAGTCGGGCTGTTTGGGACCGCCGCGGTGAAATCGCGGCGGTCCAGAACAGCCCGACTGAACAGCCGGGTTAGTGTCACTTTCCCTTCAGAAGCGGCGGTCAGCTTTGATCGCCGCGTCTGACGGGGATCGGTGATGTCCTGTATTAGCCGCGGGTCCCGGCCGTTGATGGCCGCAGGGACCGCCGCGATAGGGGTGTATTCGCCGTACAAGACGCACCGACTTTTCCCCCACCGACGCACCGACTTTTCCAAGAAAAAGTGCGTCTTAAACGGCGAAAAATATGGTATACACACGGCTGATGTAGAGTGGACGGTTGTGACATTTCGTTGCGTTGTGTCCCATTCCCCGGGGGGGGGGGTTGCTCATTTTTGTATTTGCGCACAATTCTCCGGTGATGGAGATAGAGCGGGCCCCTCAGGATATACGGTATATACTCCACAGTGCAGTCCAGGTGATCGCCCCGACCTGTGAGGAAGTTCTTAGCTAAGTTTCCTCAGTGAATCAGCGCACCCTGAAATTGGCGCATATTTTGCACAAAATTTTACCGCGTAAATACGTTTCGGAAACCATCAGAATCCCATTGGGGCTGCTGGAATCAGATTTCGCTCCGAATTCCCTCATGGAAATTCTGTATGGTGCTGTTGCCCATAGCAACCAATCAGATTGATTCTTTAATTTTTTTTAAAGGTCTATTAAAAATGAAAGAAGTGATCTGATTGGTTGCTATGGGCAACTGCACCGCTCTTCCTCTGCACAGGTTTTGATAAATTTCCCCCTATATGTATAAAACAGAGACAAGGGGGAGATTTAGCAAAAACCCGTCCAAGGGGAAAAAGTGGCTGAGTTGCCCATAGTAACCAATCAGATCGCTGCTTTCATTTTTAATAGGCCTTTTCAAAAATGAAAGCAGCGATCTGATCAGCCACTTCAAGATCTCATAATAAATTTGGCGCTGAAACTGGCACAGACGCTTTTTCTCCATGAGCGGCGGCGGCGTATGTCCCAATGGAGCAGAGCGCGGCATTATACAGGCCGCAGCCTCATTTACAGTAAGCAGCAGATAATAATCGTACGGGGTCAGATCCAGCGCCGCCTTTCTGCGTTATCTTCCACCTCCACGTTCTGACCTCTCCCCTTCTCACGGATGGGAACAGATAATTTCCCTCATCCGTCATGGAAATCCGCGCCTGTTTATCCTGATGATCACGCGGAGCATCCGCCGAGAGGCTGCGTCGTGTTCCGAGCGGGAAATCTCCATATCGCACCTGATGAGGAAGAACATCTCCACGTCACTGATCGGCAGCCTCAGATCTACAGAGGAGGAATACCGTATTTTTCGCCATATAGGACGCTCCGGCGTATAAGACGCAACCAATTATTTTAAAGGAGGAAAATCTAGAACACAATGTAAAGTATAGGACAGTGATCTTCAACCTGCGGACCTCCAGATGATGCAAAACTACAACTCCCAGCATGCCCGGACAGCCAACGGCTGTCCGGGCATGCTGGGAGTTGTAGTTTTGCAACATCTGGAGGTCCGCAGGTTGAAGACCACTGGTATGGGAGGTAATACTCACGTATCCCCGCCACTCCGGACCGTCACCGCTCATCACCGCTGCTCTGGATGTCGCCCTCGATCGCTGTCGCCGCGTCCCCGTCGCTCCGGAACGTCTCTGCTGCCCGGGATCCTCGCTCTCCATCGCCGCCATCACACCGCTATGCACGCAGCTCCTGTTGGATGATGGGACGGCGTGCGCGATGACGTGATGACGATGAAGGAGAGCGCCGGCCATGCAGGGGATCCCGGCACGGAGCAGACACCGAGGAAGCAGGTAAGGTCCCTCCCGGTGTCCTGTAAGCTGTTCGGGATGCCGCAGTTTCACCGCGGCGGTCCCGAACAGCCCGACTGAGCAGCCGGGTTAGTGTCACTTTCGCTTCAGACGCGGCGGTCAGCTTTGATCGCCGCGTCTGAAGGGTTAATATAGGGCATCACCGCGATCAGTGATGTCCTGTATTAGCCGCGGGTCCCGGCCGTTGATGGCCGCAGGGACCGCCGCGATAGGACAGGGTTTTAATGTGCATTCGCCGTATAAGACGCACCAACTCCCCCCCCCCCCCCCCCCTAGTTTTGGGGAAGAAAAAGTGCGTCTTCTATGGCGAAAAATATGGTAACATACGATGGAGGCGGCAAAACCCACAATGGCCCTAATTTACTATTGCAAACCCAACATGTTTTGTCGGGTTGTGCGCCAGAAACCCGACTAACTCTCCATTTTAATGAGAAAACCCGAAAAAGGAGCGTGGCCGCTGGGGAAAGGGGGCGTGGTCGCCAAAAAGGGGCTTGTTTCCTGACATTTTCACAAAACCCAACATATTTACTAAGGTTTCCACAGAAAATGTGGTGGATTTCAGCTGAGGAAAACCTGACAGATCAGAACATGTGTAAAATAAAAAGCAAAATGTAGGGAAAAGTGCAAAATGTAGGGAAACCTTAGTAAATACCGTGGGAAATACATTTTAGGGAATTAAAACCCACAAAGAAACCTACACAACACTCTTAGGTTGGGTTCACACCACGTTTTTGCCTGCGGTCGGGAAACCGCATACGGCCGAAAACGAAGCCGACAGGAGGCTGCGGTTCACTCCGGTCGGCTCATAGACATACATTAAATACGGTTCCCGAATACGGTTGAGTGCGGGCGCTGCGATTAAGCCCCGCCCCCTCCTCCCAACCGTATACGGGAGCCAAATTTAACAAAACGTGGTGTGAACCCAGCCTTAGTAAATCAGGGCCAATATGTACAAAGTCTATAAACTCCACATAACCAAATCTCATTGCCGGAAATAAGATACAACCCAAACCAACAGGTCAAAGCTAAAACATTAAAGCAGAACCTCACCTGTAATCATCATACGACCGGGTATAGATAGAAAGAATACAGTGGGGCAAAAAAGTATTTAGTCAGCCCCCAATTGTACAAGTTCTCCCCCTTATAAAGATGAGAGGCTGTAATTATTATCATAGGTTATAACCTCAACTATGAGAGACAGAATGAGAACAAAATCCATAAAATCACATTGTCTGATTTATAAAGAATTTATTTGCAAATTATGGTGGAAAATAAGTATTTGGTCGCCTACAAACAAGAAGATTTCTGCCTCTCACAGACCTGTAACTTCTTTAAGAGTCTCCTCTGTCCTCCACTCGTTACCTGTATTAACGGCTCCTGTTTGTACTTGTTATCAGTATAAAAGACACCTGTCCACAACCTCAAACAGTCACACTCCAAACTCCACTATGGCCAAGACCAAAGAGCTGTCGAAGGACACCAGAAACAAAATTGTAGACCTGCACCAGGCTGGGAAGACTGAATCTGCAATAGGCAAGCAGCTTGGTGTGAAGAAATCAACTGTGGGAGCAATTATTAGAAAATGGAAGAAATACAAGACACTGATAATCTCGCTCAATCTGGGGCTCCACGTAAGATCTCACCTCATGGTGTCGAAATGATCACAAGAACGGTGAGCAAAAATCCCAGAACCACACGGGGGACCTAGTGAATGACCTGCAGAGAGCTGGGACCAAAGTAACAAAGGCTGCGATCGCTAACACACTACGCCGCCAGGGACTCAAATCATGCCGTGCCAGACGTGTCCGCCTGCTTAAGCCAGTACATGTCCGGGCCTGTCTGAAGTTTGCTAGAGAGCATTTGGATGATCCAGAAGAGGATTGGGAGAATGTCATATGGTCAGACGAAACCAAAGTTTTTGGTAAAACTCAACTTGTCGTGTTTGGAGGAGAAAGAATGCTGAGTTGCATCCAAAGAACACCATATAACAAAGTATTGAGATGAACTTTTGTTATTGACCAAATACTTATTTTCCACCATCATTTGCAAATTCATTCTTTAAAAATCAGACAATGTGATTTTATGGATATTTTCTCATTCTGTCTCTCATAGTTGAGGTTATAACCTATGATGAAAATTACAGCCTCTCATCTTTATAAGGGGGAGAACTTGTACAATAGGTGGCTGACTAAATATTTTTTTGCCCCACTGTATATGTGTAACATGCTGTATTATACCCCAGAGCTGCACTCACTATTCTGCTGGTGAGGTCACTGTGTACATACATTACATTACTTATCCTGTACTGATCCTGAGTTATATCCTGTATTATACTCCAGAGCTGTACTCACTATTCTGCTGGTGAGGTCACTGTGTACATACATTACATTACTTATCCTGTACTGATCCTGAGTTATATCCTGTATTATACTCCAGAGCTGCACTTACTATTCTGCTGGTGAGGTCACTGTGTACATACATTACATTACTTATCCTGTACTGATCCTGAGTTATATCCTGTATTATACTCCAGAGCTGTACTCACTATTCTTCTGGTGGGGTCACTGTGTACATACATTACATTACTTATCCTGTACTGATCCTGAGTTATATCCTGTATTATACTCCAGAGCTGCACTCACTATTCTGCTGGTGCAGTCACTGTGTACATACATTACATTACTTATCCTGTACTGATCCTGAGTTATATCCTGTATTATACTCCAGAGCTGTACTCACTATTCTGCTGGTGCAGTCACTGTGTACATACATTATATTACTTATCCTGTACTGATCCTGAGTTATATCCTGTATTATACTCCAGAGCTGCACTCACTATTCTGCTGGTGCAGTCACTGTGTACATACATTACATTACTTATCCTGTACTGATCTTGAATTATATCCTGTATTATACTCCAGAGCAGCACTCACTATTCTGCTGGTGCAGTCACTGTGTACATACATTACATTACTTATCCTGTACTGATCCTGAGTTATATCCTGTATTATACTCCAGAACTGTACTCACTATTCTGCTGGTGAGATCACTGTGTAAATACATTACATTACTGATCCTGTACTGATCCTGAGTTATATCCTGTATTATACTCCAGAGCTGCACTCACTATTCTGCTGGTGCAGTCACTGTGTACATACATTACATTACTTATCCTGTACTGATCCTGAGTTATATCCTGTATTATACTCCAGAGCTGCACTCACTATTCTGCTGGTGCAGTCACTGTGTACATACATTATATTACTTATCCTGTACTGATCCTGAGTTATATCCTGTATTATACTCCAGAGCTGCACTCACTATTCTGCTGGTGCAGTCACTGTGTACATACATTACATTACTTATCCTGTACTGATCTTGAATTATATCCTGTATTATACTCCAGAGCAGCACTCACTATTCTGCTGGTGCAGTCACTGTGTACATACATTACATTACTTATCCTGTACTGATCCTGAGTTATATCCTGTATTATACTCCAGAACTGTACTCACTATTCTGCTGGTGAGATCACTGTGTAAATACATTACATTACTGATCCTGTACTGATCCTGAGTTATATCCTGTATTATACTCCAGAGCTGCACTCACTATTCTGCTGGTGCAGTCACTGTGTACATACATTACATTACTTATCCTGTACTGATCCTGAGTTATATCCTGTATTATACTACAGAGCTGCACTCATTATTCTGCTGGTGAGATCACTGTGTACATACATTACATTACTTATCCTGTACTGATCCTGAGTTATATCCTGTATTATACTCCAGAGCTGTACTCACTATTCTGCTGGTGAGGTCACTGTGTACATACATTACATTACTTATCCTGTACTGATCCTGAGTTATATCCTGTATTATACTCCAGAACTGTACTCACTATTCTGCTGGTGAGATCACTGTGTAAATACATTACATTACTTATCCTGTACTGATCCTGAGTTATATCCTGTATTATACCCCAGAGCTGTACTCACTATTCTGCTGGTGAGGTCACTGTGTACATACATTACATTACTGATCCTGTACTGATCCTGAGTTATATCCTGTATTATACTCCAGAGCTGTACTCACTATTCTGCTGGTGAGGTCACTGTGTACATACATTACATTACTTATCCTGTACTGATCCTGAGTTATATCCTGTATTATACTCCAGAGCTGTACTCACTATTCTGCTGGTGAGGTCACTGTGTACATACATTACATTACTTATCCTATACTGATCCTGAGTTATATCCTGTATTATACTCCAGAGCTGCACTCACTATTCTGCTGGTGAGGTCACTGTGTACATACATTACATTACTTATCCTATACTGATCCTGAGTTATATCCTGTATTATACCCCAGACCTGTACTCACTATTCTGCTGGTGCAGTCACTGTGTACATACATTACATTACTTATCCTATACTGATCCTGAGTTATATCCTGTATTATACCCCAGACCTGTACTCACTATTCTGCTGGTGCAGTCACTGTGTACATACATTACATTACTTATCCTGTACTGATCCTGAGTTATATACTGTATTATACTCCAGAGCTGCACTCACTATTCTGCTGGTGCAGTCACTGTGTACATACATTACATTACTTATCCTGTACTCATCCTGAGTTATATCCTGTATTATACTCCAGAGCTGCACTCACTATTCTGCTGGTGCAGTCACTGTGTACATACTTGCTCATGATTTATAGTGATTACAGATCTCCTCTATCTTCAGGCCAGGGGAGACGTGTGATGATAACTTTGCCTTGCTCTTGCTTCTTATTGATATGTCCTTCTCCTATTATATAAAAACATAAATTAATATCGTCCTTTTAATAAGTGATCGTCTGGAGGGAACAATTTATGGCCGAGTCGATAAGATCAGCTCCTTCCTGCGGCTCCTGCCCGGATCTGGTGAAGCTGCGGTGACACCTAGTGGCCGCTCGGTAGAAGCGCAGCTTGTCTTTTTCTGCTAGAAGTTACACAATGTCACGGTCAGACTAATGGGGCTATGACAACTCTGCAGGGATGTGGGTGTTACAGCTGTCGTGGGAATTTCTAATAGTCTTCACAATGCACGGATCATAAGGCAGAGGGGTCACATACTATCACACTGGACTAGGGCAATGTTTCCCAACCATGGTGTCTCCAGCTGTTTCAAAACCACAACTCCTAGCATGTCTGGAAAGTCTTGGGCTGTCCGGGCATGCTGGGAGTTGTAGATTTGCAACAGCTGGAGACATCCTGGTTGGGAAACATTGTCCTAGTACAGAGTTTCCCAACCAGGGTGCCTCCAGCTGTTGCAAAACTACAACCCCCAGCATGCCCGGACAGCCGTTGGCTGTCCGGGCATGCTGGGGGTTGTAGTTTTGCAACAGCTGGAGGCACCCTGGTTGGGAAACTCTTTGACATACTGAACATTCCACACGTTATAATGATATTCTTACTGGGTGTTCATGGATTAATAGCCAGAGCTGCAGTGGAAATTAAAGGGGTACTCCAGAAGGAAAAAAAATATGTTATCAAATCAACTGGTGCCAGAAAGTTATATAGATTTGGAAATGACTTGTATTTAAAAATCTTAATCCTTCCAGTACTTATCAGCTGCTGTATGCTCCACAGGAAGTTGTGTAGTCCTTTCCAGTCTGACCATAGTGCTCTCTGCTGACACCTCTGTCCGTGTCAGGAACTGTCCAGTGCAGGAGAGGTTTGCTATGGGGATTTGCTCCTGCTCTGGACAGTTCCTGACATGGACAGAGGTGGCAGCAGAAGCACTGTGGTCAGACTGGAAAGAACTACACAACTTCCTCTGGAACATACAACAGCTGATAAGTACTGGGAGGATTTAGATTTTTAAAAAGATGTAATTTACAGATCTGAAAATCTTTCTGGCACCAGTTGAGTACAAAATTAAAAAAATTAAAAAACAATTCCCTCCAGTGTACATAATAATCTTCAACCTTAGGATCTCCAGCTGTTTCAAAACTACAATTCCCAGCAGCCCTGACAGCCGGCATAAGCAACAGGCTATCTGAATTAGCAGAACAGAACCTCAGCCCATGTATATCTGAGCACTTTTATACACTATTACTATTATACACTATTAAACACTATTACCCACTATTACTATTACCCACTATTACTATTATACACTATTACTATTATACACTATTACTATTATACACTATTACTATTATACACTATTACTATTACACACTATTACTGTTATACACTATTACACACTATTACTATTATACACTATTACTATTATACACTATTACTATTACACACTATTACTATTACACACTATTACTATTATACACTATTACCCACTATTACTATTGTACACTATTACTATTATACACTATTACTATTATACACTATTACTATTATACACTATTACTATTACACACTATTACTATTACACACTATTATACACTATTACTATTATACACTATTACTATTATACACTATTACACACTATTACTATTATACACTATTACTATTATACACTATTACACACTATTACTATTATACAGTATTACTATTATACACTATTACTATTATACACTATTACACACTATTACTATTATACACTATTACTATTATACACTATGACTATTATACACTATTACACACTATTACTATTATACAGTATTACTATTATACACTATTACTATTATACACTATTACTATTATACACTATTACACACTATTACTATTATACAGTATTACTATTATACACTATTACTATTATACACTATTACTATTATACACTATTACACACTATTACTATTATACAGTATTACTATTATACACTATTACTATTATACACTATTACACACTATTACTATTATACACTATTACTATTATACACTATTACTATTATACACTATTACTATTATACACTATTACTATTACACACTATTACTATTACACACTATTATACACTATTACTATTATACACTATTACTATTATACACTATTACACACTATTACTATTATACACTATTACTATTATACACTATTACACACTATTACTATTATACAGTATTACTATTATACACTATTACTATTATACACTATTACACACTATTACTATTATACACTATTACTATTATACACTATGACTATTATACAGTATTACTATTATACACTATTACTATTATACACTATTACACACTATTACTATTATACACTATTACTATTATACACTATTACACACTATTACTATTATACACTATTACTATTATACACTATTACTATTATACACTATTACACACTATTACTATTACACACTATTACGATTATACACTATTACTATTATACACTATTACTATTACACACTATTACTATTATACACTATTACACACTATTACTATTATACACTATTACTATTATACACTATTACTATTATACACTATTACTATTATACACTATTACTATTACACACTATTACTATTACACACTATTACTATTATACACTATTACACACTATTACTATTATACACTATTACTATTATACACTATTACTATTATACACTATTACTATTACACACTATTACTATTATACACTATTACTATTATACACTATTACTATTATACACTATTACACACTATTACTATTACACACTATTACTATTATACACTATTACTATTATACACTATTACTATTATACACTATTACACACTATTACTATTACACACTATTACTATTATACACTATTACTATTATACACTATTACTATTACACACCATTACTATTATACACTATTACTATTACACACTATTACTATTATACACTATTACTATTATACACTATTACTATTATACACTATTACTATTATACACTATTACTATTACACACTATTACTATTATACACTATTACTATTACACACTATTACTATTATAAACTATTACACACTATTACTATTATACACTATTACTATTACACACTATTACTATTATACACTATTACTATTACACATTATTACTATTACACACTATTACTATTATACACTATTACTATTATACACTATTACACACTATTACACACTATTACTATTATACACTATTACACACTATTACTATTAAACACTATTACTATTATACACTATTACTATTATACACTATTAATCACTATTACTATTATACACTGTTACTATTATACACTATTACTATTACACACTATTACTATTATACACTATTACACACTATTACTATTATACACTATTACTATTACACACTATTACTATTACAGACTATTACTATTACACACTATTACTATTATACACTATTACACACTATTACTATTATACACTATTAATCACTATTACTATTATACACTATTACTATTATACACTATTACTATTACACACTATTACTATTATACACTATTAATCACTATTACTATTATACACTATTACTATTATACACTATTACTATTATACACTATTACTATTACACACTATTACTATTATACACTATTACACACTATTACTATTACACACTATTACGATTATACACTATTACTATTATACACTATTACTATTATACACTATTACACACTATTACTATTATACACTATTACACACTATTACTATTACACACTATTACTATTATACACTATTACACACCATTACTATTACACACTATTACTATTATACACTATTACTATTATACACTATTACACACTATTACTATTATACACTATTACACACTATTACCATTACACACCATTACTATTATACACTATTACGATTATACACTATTACTATTATACACTATGACTATTATACACTATTACACACTATTACTATTATACACTATTACACACTATTACCATTACACACTATTACTATTATACACTATTACACACTATTACCATTACACACTATTACTATTATACACTATTAATCACTATTACTATTATACACTATTACCCACTATGACTATTACACACTATTACTATTATACACTATTACACACTATTACTATTACACACTATTACTATTATACACTATTACACACTATTACTATTACACACTATTACTATTATACACTATTACTATTATACACTATTACTATTATACACTATTAATCACTATTACTATTATACACTATTACTATTATACACTATTACACACTATTACTATTATACACTATTACACACTATTACTATTATACACTATTACTATTATACACTATTACTATTATACACTATTACACACTATTACTATTATACACTATTACTATTATACACTATTACACACTATTACTATTATACACTATTACTATTATACACTATTACTATTACACACTATTACGATTATACACTATTACTACTATACACTATTACACACTATTACACACTATTACGATTATACACTATTACTATTATACACTATTACTATTATACACTATTACTATTATACACTATTACTATTACACTCTATTACTATTATACACTATTACTATTATACATTATAACTATTACACACTATTACTATTATACACTATTACTATTACACACTATTACTATTATACATTATTACTATTATACACTATTACTATTACACACTATTACTATTATACACTATTACTATTACACACTATTACTATTATACATTATTACTATTACACACTATTACTATTATACACTATTACTATTACACACTATTACTATTATACATTATTACTAGTGTTGAGCGGCATAGGCCATATTCGAATTCGCGAATATTCGTCATATATTCGCGAATATTCGCATATTCGTTAAATGCTCGTTTATTTTCGCATGTGCGAAAATTCGCGTTTGCGAAAATTAACATATGTGAATATTAGCATACACAAAATTAGCGCTCGCGAAACTTCGCCTATGCGAAAATTAGCATACACGAATATTCGCACATGCGAATTTTCGCACGCCAGTCTCACACAGTAGTATTACAGCCTTCTTTACACCACACAAGCTGGAAGCAGAAAGGGATGATCACTGTGATGTGTACTGTGAAAAAAAAAAAAAAACGAATATTCGTCATTACGAATATATAGCGCTATATTCGCGAAATTCGCGAATTCGAATAATATTCGAATTGCGAATATTCGTGAGCAACACTAATTATTACTATTATACACTATTACTATTACACACTATTACTATTATACACTATTACTATTATACACTATTACACACTATTACTATTATATACTATTACTATTATATACTATTACTATTATACACTATTACACACTATTACTATTATACACTATTACACACTATTATTATTATACACTATTACTATTATACACTATTACGATTATACATTATTACTATTATACACTATTACTATTATACACTATTACTATTACACACTATTACTATTATACACTATTACACACTATTACTATTATACACTATTACGATTATACACTATTACTATTATACACTATTACTATTACACACTATTACTATTATACACTATTACTATTATACACTATTACTATTATACACTATTACACACTATTACTATTACACACTATTACGATTATACACTATTACTATTATACACTATTACTATTACACACTATTACTATTATACACTATTACACACTATTACTATTATACACTATTACTATTATACACTATTACTATTATACACTATTACGATTATACACTATTACTATTATACACTATTACTATTATACACTATTACTATTATACACTATTACTATTATACACTATTACACACTATTACTATTACACACTATTACGATTATACACTATTACTATTATACACTATTACTATTACACACTATTACTATTATACACTATTACACACTATTACTATTATACACTATTACTATTATACACTATTACGATTATACACTATTACTATTATACACTATTACTATTATACACTATTACTATTATACACTATTACACACTATTACTATTATACACTATTACACACTATTACTATTATACACTATTACTATTACACACTATTACTATTATACACTATTACACACTATTACTATTATACACTATTACTATTATACACTATTACTATTATACACTATTACGATTATACACTATTACTATTATACACTATTACGATTATACACTATTACTATTATACACTATTACGATTATACACTATTACTATTATACACTATTACTATTATACACTATTACTATTATACACTATTACACACTATTACTATTATACACTATTACACACTATTACTATTATACACTATTACTATTATACACTATTACGATTATACACTATTACTATTATACACTATTACTATTATACACTATTACACACTATTACTATTATACACTATTACTATTATACACTATTACTATTACACACTATTAGAGTAACATAGGATGATCCGGTCTGACCACTGCTTCCTGCTGACTGTTTCCATGTGGTAAAAATATATTCTTCAATATAATGTATAAAAATAAGATAAATAAGATTTATAAAGAGAGGAAAGTGTTATTTAAAGGGGAAGCAGCAGGAAATCATCCCCCCTGTCAGAAGTGGTTATCTGAGGGGTCTGTAAGCCCGGACCCCCTGACTCCAGCCCGCTGGGCCCCGCCGGCGCACTCACATTTCTCTTCTGCTTTGCTGGTTTCATTGTGACAAACAGAAGATGATTTAGTGGACACTGTCCCTTTAAGCAATGCAGAGTGTCCCCTATATTATTAAGCCCCAGAAAGTACAGACCCTGCCCCCATTATAATAATACTGATAATAATAAAAAAAGCAATAATAACAATAATAATGATATTATTAATAATAATACTGATAATAAAAAAAAATATTAATAATAACAATAAAATAATAATAATAATAGAGTGCACACAGAATACACAGCGCTGTTCACTCAAATGCTTCATTCAGCTGATGCTTAGTCTCCAACATGGGTGACAACTACTAATGGCAGCCACTGGGTACCCAGCTTTCCTCAGATCCTGAATGCCCTATGTCCCTGCATGGTCACATAGAATCACAGTATCTCTTCTGTCGCAGAACTTCTGATCATTAGTTTTCACTATAGTTCTGGCCTCCTATTCATCTCATTATCGGTCATTGATACAACCCCGACCTATACAGTAGTGCAGTACAAAAATGTACTCACGTAAGGATCTGTCCCTAGGAGCTCACAATCTAATTTTCTTACCAGTGTGTTCCCAACCAGGGTGCCTCCAGCTGTTGCAAAACCACAGCTCCCAGCATGACCGGACAGCCTTTCAGCTGGAGGCACCCTGGATGGGAAACACTCCCTCAGATGCATGGGACAGAAAACCAGTCACCACTGAAGACCTGATCAGAATGGGATGATGGGAGTGATACATTATATGTGATAGGAGATTAGATTGTGATCTCCTGGGGTCAGGGATGATGGGAGTGATACATTGTATGTGATAGGAGATTAGATTGTGAGCTCCTGGGGTCAGGGATGATGGGAGTGATACATTATATGTGATAGGAGATTAGATTGTGAGCTCCTGGGGTCAGGGATGATGGGAGTGATACATTGTATGTTATAGATTAGATTGTGAGCTCCTGGGGTCAGGGATGATGGGAGTGATACATTGTATGATAGGTGATTAGATTGTGAGCTCCTGGGGTCAGGGATGATGGGAGAGATACATTGTATGTGATAGGAGATTAGATTGTGAGCTCCTGGGGTCAGGGATGTTGGGAGTGATACATTGTATGTGATAGGAGATTAGATTGTGAGCTCCTGGGGTCAGGGATGATGGGAGTGATACATTGTATGTGATAGGAGATTAGATTGTGAGCTCCTGGGGTCAGGGATGATGGGAGTGATACATTGTATGATAGGAGATTAGATTGTGAGCTCCTGGGGTCAGGGATGATGGGAGTGATACATTGTATGTGATAGGAGATTAGATTGTGATCTCCTGGGGTCAGGGATGATGGGAGTGATACATTGTATGTGATAGGAGATTAGATTGTGAGCTTCTGGGGTCAGGGATGATGGGAGTGATACATTGTATGTGATAGATTAGATTGTGAGCTCCTGGGGTCAGGGATGATGGGAGTGATACATTGTATGATAGGTGATTAGATTGTGAGCTCCTGGGGTCAGGGATGATGGGAGTGATACATTGTATGTGATAGGAGATTAGATTGTGAGCTCCTGGGGTCAGGGATGATGGGAGTGATACATTGTATGATAGGTGATTAGATTGTGAGCTCCTGGGGTCAGGGATGATGGGAGTGATACATTGTATGTGATAGGAGATTAGATTGTGAGCTCCTGGGGTCAGGGATGATGGGAGTGATACATTGTATGTGATAGGAGATTAGATTGTGAGCTCCTGGGGTCAGGGATGATGGGAGTGATACATTGTATGTGATAGGAGATTAGATTGTGGGCTCCTGGGGTCAGGGATGATGGGAGTGATACATTGTATGTGATAGGAGATTAGATTGTGATCTCCCGGGGTCAGGGATGATGGGAGTGATACATTGTATGATAGGAGATTAGATTGTGAGCTCCTGGGGTCAGGGATGATGGGAGTGATACATTGTATGTGATAGGAGATTAGATTGTGAGCTCCTGGGGTCAGGGATGATGGGAGTGATACATTGTATGATAGGAGATTAGATTGTGAGCTCCTGGGGTCAGGGATGATGGGAGTGATACATTGTATGATAGGAGATTAGATTGTGAGCTCCTGGGGTCAGGGATGATGGGAGTGATACATTGTATGATAGGAGATTAGATTGTGAGCTCCTGGGATCAGGGATGATGGGAGTGATACATTGTATGATAGGAGATTAGATTGTGAGCTCCTGGGGTCAGGGATGATGGGAGTGATACATTGTATGTGATAGGAGATTAGATTGTGAGCTCCTGGGGTCAGGGATGATGGGAGTGATACATTGTATGATAGGAGATTAGATTGTGAGCTCCTGGGGTCAGGGATGATGGGAGTGATACATTGTATGATAGGAGATTAGATTGTGAGCTCCTGGGGTCAGGGATGATGGGAGTGATACATTGTATGATAGGAGATTAGATTGTGAGCTCCTGGGGTCAGGGATGATGGGAGTGATACATTGTATGTGATAGGAGATTAGATTGTGATCTCCTGGGGTCAGGGATGATGGGAGTGATACATTGTATGATAGGAGATTAGATTGTGAGCTCCTGGGGTCAGGGATGATGGGAGTGATACATTGTATGTGATAGGGGATTAGATTGTGATCTCCTGGGGTCAGGAATGATGGGAGTGATACATTGTATGTGATAGGAGATTAGATTGTGAGCTCCTGGGGTCAGGGATGATGGGAGTGATACATTGTATGTGATAGGAGATTAGATTGTGAGCTCCTGGGGTCAGGGATGATGGGAGTGAAACATTGTATGTGATAGGAGATTAGATTGTGAGCTCCTGGGGTCAGGGATGATGGGAGTGATACATTGTATGTGATAGGAGATTAGATTGTGAGCTCCTGGGGTCAGGGATGATGGGAGTGATACATTGTATGTGATAGGAGATTAGATTGTGAGCTCCTGGGGTCAGGGATGATGGGAGTGATACATTGTATGATAGGAGATTAGATTGTGAGCTCCTGGGGTCAGGGATGATGGGAGTGATACATTGTATGTGATAGGAGATTAGATTGTGAGCTCCTGGGGTCAGGGATGATGGGAGTGATACATTGTATGTGATAGGAGATTAGATTGTGAGCTCCTGGGGTCAGGGATGATGGGAGTGATGCATTGTATGTGATAGGAGATTAGATTGTGAGCTCCTGGGGTCAGGGATGATGGGAGTGATACATTGTATGTGATAGGAGATTAGATTGTTATCTCCTGGGGTCAGGGATGATGGGAGTGATACATTGTATGTGATAGGAGATTAGATTGTGAGCTCCTGGGGTCAGGGATGATGGGAGTGATACATTGTATGTGATAGGAGATTAGATTGTGAGCTCCTGGGGTCAGGGATGATGGGAGTGATACATTGTATGTGATAGGAGATTAGATTGTGAGCTCCTGGGGTCAGGGATGATGGGAGTGAAACATTGTATGTGATAGGAGATTAGATTGTGAGCTCCTGGGGTCAGGGATGATGGGAGTGATACATTGTATGTGATAGGAGATTAGATTGTGAGCTCCTGGGGTCAGGGATGATGGGAGTGATACATTGTATGTGATAGGAGATTAGATTGTGAGCTCCTGGGGTCAGGGATGATGGGAGTGATACATTGTATGATAGGAGATTAGATTGTGAGCTCCTGGGGTCAGGGATGATGGGAGTGATACATTGTATGTGATAGGAGATTAGATTGTGAGCTCCTGGGGTCAGGGATGATGGGAGTGATACATTGTATGTGATAGGAGATTAGATTGTGAGCTCCTGGGGTCAGGGATGATGGGAGTGATGCATTGTATGTGATAGGAGATTAGATTGTGAGCTCCTGGGGTCAGGGATGATGGGAGTGATACATTGTATGTGATAGGAGATTAGATTGTTATCTCCTGGGGTCAGGGATGATGGGAGTGATACATTGTATGTGATAGGAGATTAGATTGTGAGCTCCTGGGGTTAGTGCATTTTATGTGTGAGTTGGGGATGTGAAGATCCATCATCTTCCTGTAAGCCCCTCATATACTTTAGAATTGGTGAGGTCCCTTTAAGACGTGACCCTGTATAATGTAGACTTGATACATTGTATACACAGATGAGATGGAATGTTACTTTATATTCAGAACAATGTATGTGGTGGGGGCCTCACTATAACAGGGAATAGGGCGGCTCCTGTACTTAATGGGGTCCCTGAGGATTTGTGACTATAGCAGAAAACAATGGGAGTGAAGCCCCTCCTGATGTCCTGATTCAGCTGCTTGCTCTGTAAACATTGGGGGCCACACAGCAGCGTTCAGTGTAGATATGAATGTCAGGCTCCTTTTTAGTAGTAACATTTCTCACATGTCCTATTGAAGGATAGATGAGGAGGGGGCTACATACAGTCATGTACATAGAGTAGGGGGCTACATACAGTCATGTACATAGAGTAGGGGGCTACATACAGTCATGTACATAGAGTAGGGGGCTACATACAGTCATGTACATAGAGTAGGGGGCCCCCCAGTGCTGGACATTATCCCCTTGTTCCCTGGAGGTCGGCAGTGTTCACACTGTACAGGGGTAATGAACCCGTTTATGATGGAGGGGCAGCTTTCCCCATGATGGACCCCAAATATAGAGACTGGTGGTCCTGCCCAATCAGATGTGAGGTTATAAGAGGCGACATGATATAATGGGTCTACTGTAACAGTATGGGGGTCTTCATGGGGGTTAATAGGTGGGAGGGGTCATACATTATACTCGCAATGAGGATACAATAATAGGGGGTCCATACATTGTCTTTGAAGTCAGGATACATAGGGGAGATATAGTGGGGGCTCATATATTATCCCTACAGTCAGGATACATGGAGGGATCATAATGAGGGGGTCAAATATTATCCCTACAGTAAAAATAAATGGGGGGGGGGGCGGAATATAACAGGGAGGGGGGTCATACATTATCCCTACAGTAAAAATAAATGGGGGGGGGGGGGCGGAATATAACAGGGGAGGGGGTCATACTTATCCCTACAGTAAAAATAAATGGGGGGGGGGGCGGAACAGGGGAGGGTCGTTCCTACGTATAATGGGGGGGGGGGGGGCGGACAGGGGAGGGGTCATATGGGGGGGGGGGCGGAATATAACCAGGGGAGGGGGGTCATACATTATCCCTACAGTAAAAATAAATGGGGGGGGGGGGGGCGGAATATAACAGGGGAGGGGTGGTCATACATTATCCCTACAGTAAAAATAAATGGGGGGGGGGGGCGGAATATAACAGGGGGAGGGGGGTCATACATTATCCCTACAGTAAAAATAAATGGGGGGGGGGGAATAAGGGGGGGCGGGTCATACATTATCCCTACAGTAAAAATAAATGGGGGGGGGGGCGGAATATAACAGGGGGAAGGGGGGTCATACATTATCCCTACAGTAAAAATAAATGGGGGGGGTTACGTGGTCATACATTATCCTACAGTAAAAATAAATGGGAGGGGGAGGGATTATAACAGGGGGGGGGGTCATACATTATCCCTACAGTAAAAATAAATGGGGGGGATTATAACAGGGGAGGGGTGGGGGTCATACATTATCCCTACAGTAAAGTAACAGGGGAGGGGGGTCATACATTATCCCTACAGTAAAAATAAATGGGGGGGGGATTATAACAGGGGGGGGTCATACATTATCCCTACAAGATAAATGGGATGGGGTAGGGTGGGGGTCATACGTTATTACTGCAGTGAGGACCCCTCTGTGATATTGCTTAATGTAGAGGGTACACTTATGGGGGGCTTCTTACAGTATTCCTGCAGTGATAATATAAGGGGGGGGGAGGAAGCACTTATGGGGGGCTTCTTACAGTATTCCTGCAGTGATAATATAAGGGGGGGGGGAGGAAGCACTTATGGGGGGCTTCTTACAGTATTCATGCAGTGATAATATAAGGGGGGAGGATTCCCTTATGGGGGGAGATCTTACATTATTCCTGCAGTGATAATATAAGGGGGGGGGGAAGCACTTATGGGGGGGGGGAGATCTTACATTATTCCTGCAGTGATAATATAAGGGGGGGGGAGCACTTATGGGGGGGGGAGATCTTACATTATTCCTGCAGTGATAATATAAGGGGGGGGGAGCACTTATGGGGGGGGGGGGATCTTACATTATTCCTGCAGTGATAATAGAAGGGGGGGGGGAGGAAGCACTTATGGGGGGGGGATCTTACATTATTCCTGCAGTGATAATATAAGGGGGGGGGGGAAGCACTTATGAGGGGGGGGGGGATCTTACATTATTCCTGCAGTGATAATATAAGGGGGGGGGGGGGGGGAGAAAGCACTTATGGGGGGGGGGATTTTACATTATTCCTGCAGTGATAATATAAGGGGGGGGGGAGAGAAGCACTTATGGGGGGGGATCTTACATTATTCCTGCAGTGATAATATAAGGGGGGGGGGGAGGAAGCACTTATGGGGGGGGGGGAGATCTTACATTATTCCTGCAGTGATAATATAAGGGGGGGGGGGGAGGAAGCAATTATGGGGGGGGAGATCTTACATTTATTCCTGCAGTGATAATATAAGGGGGGGGGGGAGGAAGCACTTATGGGGGGGGGGAGATCTTACATTATTCCTGCAGTGATAATATAAGGGAGGGGGGGGAGGAAGCACTTATGGGGGGGGGAGATCTTACATTATTCCTGCAGTGATAATATAAGGGGGGGGGGGAGGAAGCACTTATGGGGGGGGGGGAGATCTTACATTATTCCTGCAGTGATAATATGGGGGGGGGGAGAAAGCACTTATGGGGGGGGGGGGAGATCTTATATTATTCCTGCAGTGATAATATAAGGGGAGGGGGAGAAAGCACTTATGGGGGGGGGGGGATCTTACATTATTCCTGCAGTGATAATATAAGGGGGGGGGGGGAGAAAGCACTTATGGGGGGGGGGGGAATCTTACATTATTCCTGCAGTGATAATATAAGGGGGGGGGAGGAAGCACTTATGGGGGGGGGGGGAGATCTTACATTATTCCTGCAGTGATAATATAAGGGGGGGGGAAGCACTTATGGGGGGGGGGATCTTACATTATTCCTGCAGTGATAATATAAGGGGGGGGGAAGCACTTATGGGGGGGGGGATCTTACATTATTCCTGCAGTGATAATATAAGGGGGGGGGGGAGAAAGCACCTATGGGGGGGGGGGGGATTTTACATTATTCCTGCAGTGATAATATAAGGGGGGGGGGAGAAAGCACTTATGGGGGGGGGGGGATCTTACATTATTCCTGCAGTGATAATATAAGGGGGGGGGGGAAGCACTTATGGGGGGGGGGGATCTTACATTATTCCTGCAGTGATAATATAAGGGGGGGGGGAAGCACTTATGGGGGGGGGGGAGATCTTACATTATTCCTGCAGTGATAATATAAGGGGGGTGGGGAGGAAGCACTTATGGGGGGGGGGAGATCTTACATTATTCCTGCAGTGATAATATAAGGGGGGGGGAGGAAGCACTTATCGGGGGGGGGG